>NC_064922.1:864046439-864349469 GCF_023897955.1 Schistocerca gregaria
GGGAAAAGCTATACGTGATAGTCGATTGGAGTCTTACTCATGTGTAATAGTTTGGAGAAACAATTATTTGTTTTCTGCTAAATACATACAAAACAGAATGTCTTGTACAAACACAAGTTACGAAACGTGTATTCGTATCCTGACACAGACCAAACTGAACTTCGACCATAAGGTTCAATGCAAAATAAAGTGACATAAATTCGCTTAAATAAATCGAAATCTAGACGAAATCAATAATCATAACACTCTCACAGTGTTTTGAACAATGAGGGGGATGTGAATAGGCTGATGTACCGTCCGTGATTCACTGCACAAAGGAAGGAGCATCAATTCACTTAATTAAAACTGAATTTGGATGAAATCGATGTTCAAAATAGTTGTGCAGTGTCACAGCGCTGCAGAGGGCAGCTGCACCGGTGTCCAGTCCCACAGACACCGCCCTCTCCCACCTGGCAGTTCCCGCCTCGTGAGATTATACGGCTAACATGTTGTTGGGAACTGTGGCAGAAAAAGGCTCATACAGATTCGAAAACTTGTCTGGTTAAAGACTTGTGTGTGCAAACACGAAAGAAAAGATTCCCTACGAAGTTCCGTTTTAAAGTTGGCGGAATTGCTACAAATTGCTAAGACAGGAACTCAACTGTTATTATCAGAATGGTACTAAAAAAATAAAAAATAAAAAATGGGCCAACAAACCTGAAAGTCTACCAAATATAAGCCATTTCTCCACAATGTGAATTTCCCCCGTCTCGGGAAGCTCAATGCGGCTAGAGCTACTTCAGCACGCTGGTGGCCAAGGTGTTTCAGAATAGCAGATAGAACAGATGAACCACCACGTTTTGTATTGCAACTAAACTGTTCAAAACGCGTTTACCTGTTTAGCACTACCCTCATGACTTGTACAGATAATATTTTTTTTAATCGGAAACCTCTTTCTGAGTACTCTTTTAACCACAGGAATTTGTTACGTATAGGCACCTGTGTGATGGAGGCAAAAATGCTGCGTACTCTCACTGGATTTGGGCTGAGCTAACACAGATTTCTATTCCGGAAACAGCGAGAACTGTTACTACGTCAAAGGAACTACCTTCATTTGCGAGTATCACGTGCTCCATGACAGAAGACCTTCTTCTCTTTAAACGTACTAGATGGTGCACGACTGACGAAGTGTGGCATGACCGACCACACGTTGCGTGACATAGAAGACTCCAACCATCAAAGCGCAGTCGCTAGGTCAAACCACCAGCCAGGAACCATCACGTGTTCGCGTGTACACTGCTCTCTGTTGCGTTCGTAATAAAAAAGAGTACACCACCCCCTTCTAGTGAGCCGTTTCAAACGGTAAACGGGAAGCAACTGGTTGGAATATCCCTACGGCGTGAATCCGGTCGATCGCGCTGAGTACCTGTTGACACTCGGAGCGCGTCGTCGCGTTACACGCTGCGTCTCCACCAGCGTCTGGGAAGCAGGATACGAGCGTGTTGCAACCCACGGCCTGGAGAAGCACCGTCTAGAATATTACTGGAAATTAGTGGTATGATCTTATGGGACCAAACTGCTGAGCTCATCGGTCCCCAAGCTTACACATTACTTAGTCTAACTTACGCTAAGGACAACACACACACCCATGCCTGAGGGAGGACTCGAACCTCCGACGGGGGGAGCCGGCGCGGACCGTGACAGGCGCCTAAGACCGCGCGGCTACCCTTCGCGGCTTGAATATTACTCAGCAATAGATTCTGAACTGATAAGTATGCGAGGATGTGTAATTTCTAGCAGACAGTTTCTACACTACTAGACATAAAAATTGCTACACCAAGAAGAAATGCAGATGATTGGACAAATATATTATACTAGAATTGACATGTGATTCCATTTTCACGCAATTTGGGTGCATAGATCCTGAGAAATCAGTACCCAGAATTACCACCTCTGGCCGCAATAACGGCCTTGATACGCCTGGGCATTGAGTCAAACAGAGCGTGGATGGCGTGTACAGGTACAGCTGCCCATGCATCTTCAACACGATACCACAGTTCATCAAGAGCAGTGACTGACGTATTGTGACGAGCCAGTTGCTCGGCCACCATTGACCAGACGTTTTCAGTTGGTGAGAGATCTGGAGAACGTGCTGGCCAGGGCAGCAGTCGAACATATTCTGTGTCCAGAAACCCCATGTAGGACCTGCAACATGTGGTCGTGCATTATCCTGCTGAAATGCAGGGTTTTGCAGGTATCGAATGAAGGGTAGAGGCACGGATCGTAACACATCTGAAATGTGATGTCGACTGTTCAAAGTGCCGTCAATGCGAACAAGACGTGACCGAGACGTGTAACCAATGGCACCCCATACCATCACGCTGGGTGATACGCCAGTATGGCGATGACGAATACACGGTTCTAATGTGCGTTCACCGCGATGTCGCCAAACACGGATGCGACCATCATGATACTGTAAACATAACATGGATTCATCCGAAAAAATGACGTTTTGCCATTCGGGCACCCAGGTTCGTCGTTGAGTACACCATCGCAGACGCTCCTGTCTGTGATGCAGCGTCAAGGGCAACCGCAGCCACGGTCTCCGAGCTGATAGTCCATTCTGCTGCAAACGTCGTCGAACTGTTCGTGCAGATGGTTGTTGTGTTGCGAACGTCCCAATCTGTTGACTCAGGGATCGAGACGTGGCTGCACGATCCGTTACAGCCATGCGGATAAGATGCCTGTCATCTCGACTGCTAGTGATACGAGGCCGTTGGGATCCAGCACAGAGTTCCGTATTATCCTCCTGAACCCACCGATTCCATATTCTGCTAACAGTCATTGGGTCTCGACCAACGCGAGTATTAATGTCGCGATACGATAAACCGCAATCGCGATAAGCTACACTCCGACCTTTATCAAAGTCTGAACGTGATGGTACCCATTTCTGCTCCTTACACGAGGCATCACAACAACGTTTCACCAGGCAACGCCGCTCAACTGCTGTTTGTTTATGAGAAATCGGTTGGAAACTTTCCTAATGTCAGCACGTTGTAGGTGTCGCCACCGGCGCCAACGTTGTGTGAATGCTCTGAAAAGCTAATCATTTGCTTATCACAGCATCTTCTTCCTGTCGGTTAAATTTCGAGTCTGTAGCACGTCATCTTCATGGTGTAGCAATTTTAATGGCCAGTAGTGTATTTCTTGTTGCTTCATTCACAGTAAAGCTATTGTTTGGTTTCATAAGGCTAATTTCTTCACCCCATGCTCCCCTTAAATAAAAGGTCACTAACGAATGGAGAGATACAGGTGGTGCATAAGTATTTTACCAGTACTTTACATTGGGAGAGTCAAAAGTGCTAGTACCCTCGCTTATGGTGCTCCAGATGTAAGTTTTTATTTTCGTTCAGTCTATGGGAAACTGCGTTATTTTTTTAAAAGAAAATCATTGAACGAGACGCTTATCACTGAAGACTGTCTGAACTGTCCTGTGTAGGGTTGTCAGCACCCGCGTGGCGCAGTGGCGAACGCCTGCCGTAAATCTGAGAGTTTCGGGTGCATCAGCACCTGTGGTTTGCCCGGTTTCGTTTCTGAATAGAGGTGGCCGAGTTTGATGAGAGTGGTTCTCGGGTTCAACAGAGTTTTTTAAAAATTGTTCAAATGGCTCTGAGCGCTATGGGACTTAACTTCTGAGGTCATCAGTCTCCTAGAACTTGGAACTACTTAATTCTAACTAACCTAAGGACATCACACACATCCATGCCCGAGGCAGGATTCGAACCTGCTATCGTAACGGTCGCTCGGTTCTAGACTGTAGTGACTAGAACCACTAGGTTACTCCGGCCGGCAATAGAGTTTTTAATTCAAGATCTGGACATACTGTTTACATGATGCACATCTCGATTGTAGGTGCAGAAGTGGTACAAGTGCAAGAGGGCCGTCTTCTGGAAAGCAGTGGCGTAGGTGGGGCGCGACAGCCGGTAAGTGTGACCCATTCCAGAGTACTGCTGTAGCGTTCGAAGTCCTTGTCAACTGGGCATGACAGCAGAAATGGCTCAAATGGCTCTGAGCACTATGGGACTTAACATCTTAGGTCATCAGTCCCCTAGAACTTAGAAATAAGAACACCGTGAATTCATTGTCCCAGGAAGGGGAAACTTTATTGACACATTCCTGGGGTCAGATACATCACATGATCACACTGACAGAACCACAGGCACATAGACACAGGCAACAGAGCATGCACAATGTCGGCACTAGTACAGTGTATATCCACCTTTCGCACCAATGCAGGATGCTATTCTCCCATGGAGACGATCGTAGAGATGCTGGATGTAGTCCTGTGGAACGGCTTGCCATGCCATTTCCACCTGGCGCCTCAGTTGGACCAGCGTTCGTGCTGGACGTGCAGACCACGTGAGACGACGCTTCATCCAGTCCCAAACATGCTCAATGGGGGACAGATCCGGAGATCTTGCTGGCCAGGGTAGTTGACTTACACCTTGTAGAGCACGTTGGGTGGCGCGGGATACATGCGGACATGCATTGTCCTGTTGGAACAGCGAGTTCCCTTGCCGGTCTAGGAATGGTAGAACGATGGGTTCGATGACGGTTTGGATGTACCGTGCACTATTCAGTGTCCCCTCGACGATCACCAGATGTGTACGGCCAGTGTAGGAGATCGCTTCCCACACCATGATGCAGGGTGTTGGCCCTGTGTGCCTCGGTCGTATGCAGTCCTCATTGTGGCGCTCACCTGCACGGCGCCAAACACGCATACGACCATCATTGGCACCAAGGCAGAAGCGACTCTCATCGCTGAAGACGACATGTCTCCATTCGTCCCTCCATTCACGCCTGTCGCGACACCACTGGAGGCGGGCTGCACGATGTTGGGGCGTGAGCGGAAGACGGCCTAACGGTGTGCGGGACCGTAGCCCAGCTTCATGGAGACGGTTGCGAATGGTCCTCGCCGATACCCCAGGAGCAACAGAGTTCCTAATTTGCTGGGAAGTGGCGGCGCGGTCCCCTACGGCACTGCGTAGGATCCTACGGTCTTGGCGTGCATCCGTGCGTCGCTTCGGTCCGGTCCCAGGACGACGGGCACGTGCACCTTCCGCTGACCACTGGCGACAACATCGATGTACTGTGGAGACCTCACGCCCCACGTGTTGAGCAATTCGGCGGTACGTCCACCCGGCCTCCCGCATGCCCACTATACGCCCTCGCTCAAAGTCCGTCAACTGCACATACGGTTTACGTCCACGCTGTCGCGGCATGCTACCAGTGATAAAGACTGCGATGGAGCTCCGTATGCCACGGCAAACTGGCTGACACTGACGGCGGCGGTGCACAAATGCTGCGCAGCTAGCGCCATTCGACGGCCAACACCGCGGTTCCTGGTGTGTCCGCTGTGCCGTGCGTGTGATCATTGCTTGTACAGCCCTCTCGCAGTGTCCGGAGCAAGTATGGTGGGTCTGACACACCGGTGTCAATGTGTTCTTTTTTCCCATTTCCAGGAGCGTACTTAAACCTAACTAACTTGAGGACATCACACAACACCCAGCCATCAATAGGCAGAGAAAATCCTTAACCCCGCCGGGAATCGAACCCGGGAACCTGGGCGTGGGAAGCGAGAACGACCACGAGATGCGGGCCTGACGGCAGATATCCGACGGATTTAGAGCCACGCTGCTAGAATCGTAAGGGTCCGATATAGCGTATACGTTAGTGTTACGTAAATGCAGGATATGCTGGCGCCTACCGGCGGGCATTTTCCACCGCTGCACCCGCGAATGGAATGCTGCTGATATTCCCTGTTAGTGCTACGAAGGCTGTAAAGTGGAGTGACTGCAGAGTGACGGCTCCCTCGTCCCCGCAGACGAGTGCGTGCCTGCTCGGCTGCCGCGGAGGGCCCTCTCTGTGTTCACCGGGCAAAACAGTTCATGACGTGCGGGAGGTGTGCCCCGCACACACGCACGGTGCGTTGCAGGTTCTTTAATCGCAGTGTCGTGATAAGATTAGACTTGCCGCAGTGCGTACTCTTCTCGTCTGTGTAGATCACGTCCGATGTTGTTCTGCTGCAGTGGCTGTGACAGTCTGTTAGCACTCCCGTCATTGGCTTCTGGGCTTCCGCGAGATGCGCGCTGGTCCTATGTGGACTGACACGGAAAGCGTCAGGCAACATTACACACTATAAAATTCACTCTACCCTCACACAGATCGGTCTAGCATTCAACATATTAACGTTGCTACGTTTTATCGTTGATACGCCCGCTAAACCCGTTGGGCAGAACAGGTAATTAGGATTGTGGAAAGGGCCAAACAAGGTTGGGGTCAGTTTCACGCTCTAATTGTAATTTAATAACACTTTTACAACCAAAGCGGACATTTACCGAATGCAACTCTTTCACGGCTGAAGGCCTCCAAACAAGAAATTTTTACAAATCAGCAAGATAAAAATCTAATTAAGATAGCAATAAAATATTTAAAAAATAAACATCACAGCAAAGTAGATAGAACAAACATATGCAAGGTTCAATACAAATTGCTGAAGGCCACAATTAAGTTTCACAATTTAAGAATATATCACCAAAGGCTTTTAAAGACAGAAGGCCATAATGTTTAAAAACAAGAAATCTTAAAAACCAACAACATAACAACGCAATTAAAGAGGCAAATAAAATAAAAACAAAAACATATCACGGCTAAGTGGAAAGCTTCATGGCAAAACAAATAGAACAAAGATATGTAAGGTGCAATACCAATGGCTGAAGGCCACCATTAAGTTTCAAAATTTTGAACTATATTACCATAATCTTTTAAAGGTGAAGGCCGCAATGTTTAAGCCTGAAAGATAAATTTAAGAATTAATTTTGCAAATTTTTTTAAGAAAAAAGAAAAACAACCATAAGCCTTAAATTTTAAGCAGCTGCTGCGCGGGATTAGCCGAGCGGTCTGGGGCGCTGCAGTCATGGACTGTGCGGCTGGTCCCGGCGGAGGTTCGGGTCCTCCCTCGGGCATGGGTTTGTGTGTGTGTTTGTCCTTAGGATAATTTTGGGTAAGTAGTGTGTAAGCTTAGGGACTGATGACCTTAGCAGTTAAGTCCCATAAGATTTCACACACATTTTTTTAAGATGCTGAAAACAGATAATTAAACACCGGTCGCACTCAGAAGCCTCCAGGGAGGTCGGCCTGCCCTCGTTCACTTAGGCGAGGCAGGTGGTGAGCCCAACTACACTTAATCCGTCGGAACCCAACCAGGAGACAGACACGGACCGACCGAAACAACGACTTGCTTCCCATCAATCAGTACATGAGAACTCAAACAGAAGAGGTCACAAACGTGATAATCCACAATGGAGTATGTATTAGCTTTCTAAATTACACACCGTGTTGGACAGTGACAACAGGTGAGGAAAGGACGCTGCCTGAAATTACGTTAGTTCAAAATGGCTCTGAGCACTAAGGGACTTAACATCTGAGGTCATCAGTCCCCTACAACTTAGAACCATTTAAATCTAACTGCCCTAAGGACATCACACACATCCATGCCCGAGGCAGGATTCGAACCTGCGACCGTAGCGTTCGCGCGATTCCAGGCTGAAGCGCCGAGAACCGCTCGGCCACATCGGCCGGCGAAATTACGTTAGTGGCCATTGCAGGTAACCGGAACATTAACGGCCACTAGGCAGAAAATTCCGCTGGTACACTTGGATTTGAAACACAGTAATATACTTAACTTCATCCCAAAGAACTCAGAATTTACGTCAGTGCCCTGGGTAAGTAACCAGAACACTAACGACCATAAGGCAGAAAATTCCACTGGTGCACTCGAATTGTAGTCAACCAAAATAGTTAATTGAACCGCATGGCGGCTAAATTTCAGCAGTAGAAACACTCGGTGTTGCTCACAGGAAAACGTCCCCAACAGCAAACCATCGAAACGAACCACACAACATGAATGGAGTTGGCTTGGGTACTTGAAACCACTACTCAACTTTGACGTCTTGGGTCGGTGAACCACGAAGCTCTTAGCGATCGGACAGCTCCACACACGCTCCGACACTGCGCAGGGGCTGTCAGAGAGCCCAGCCGACTGCGCCGCGCGAAGATAACTTCCCTCGTCCGCAACAACCGATTGACTGCCTGCAGGCCCCTTAGCCGGAAACTATAGCACCAAACCAAAGATGGTAGACGGCGCAAATATCGATACATATCACTGTTGCCACACGTAGAACGAAGAAGAACCACGACGTAACCGCAACAAGGGCAGGAAACCAAACACAAATAGACAGCGAAGTTCACGAAACGCATAGTTGGGAGTGAGAACTGCTCCATCGTATTTCTTGTAAATACGCACATTGGACCAAAAGACAAAGTAACGCGAATACGGCACAGCACCACCTCTAGTCAAGATGATAGTTTCAATTCGTCAGCATCCTCAGGAGTAAACTGTGCACACAGCGGGTGAAACACCTCACACGGCCGCCAGGCCACGTCGCATCGTTAGAAAAGAAGTGAAATCGCGACTGGTTGGACGAACAGCCCCTGTCCAGTATATGTCTTGTTTGGTCCACTGAAGGCGTGCAGCGTCACGTGCCGCTGCTGTGACGAATTGCCTTTTGTGACGTACACGACTCCAGGGTCAGTTGCATGCAGATCCTCTCGCAATGTTCACCCGGAAGATGGCTGAGATCTTTTTCCGACCACTATGCGTAAGCCGTGTTAACGTTGGTGTGAGGTTTAGACATTCCTTGTAGACACGTTGGCCATTCCGCATCGATGCTGAGAGTTGGCAATACTCTATTAGGATGAAAAGGTTGGCATACACAAGCTCTGGAATCTAAGATATTGTTGTCACGCCTCGCAGCGCACGGATTAACTAGTGGCAGTTTTGAAGCCAGTGTGGGAGCCCGCCTGCTGTGGTGCGCACGTGTGTTGGGCGAGGGGTCGTCGCCGAGCTGCCGTACTGCCGTGTCCGCCAGCAGCGAGACAGGATTTGGTATTTAGTTGATATTTTTTATAATTTGCAGCGTGCTTATTAATTTAAAGAAAAGGGTTTGTGCATGTGCGTAGCAGCAGACGGTAATTTTGATAATGATAGGAGTTGAAAACTTAAGGGGAAACCATTGTTAGATTAAGTATTGATTTTTGTCATTGATTTCTTTTGTAATTGTCAGGGAATTGTTTCACTATGTATTCAATTGAGAAGTATTTCAGTCTGTATCAAGAGTTTGATTAATTTGTAATATTGCTTTAATGCCACTGGAGGCAGATTTACAAACGAAGCGATTGTACAAAGAGCTTATAGCGTTTTGTTAATTGAATGAGAAAGAATCGCTTTCAGAATAAAGTTTTTTGTTTGGGTTATCATTTATCAAGTTTAGATTTGACCAAACCCTTTCTCTTGAATTATATCTAGTTGTAGTAAGCAGGAGCAGCTGCAGCAACAGCAGGAGCCGCCATACAGAACATGCATTGCACTCAGCATGAATAATAGGTTTTTTTTATGTTTCTGTTAAATAATGGAATGCAGCAGGTCAAGCAGTGGCAGCAGAAATACCAAATAAGTTATTTGTTGCGTAAGCTTGCAGTTGGCAGTAGAGAGACGAAACGTATCTAACTACGACTCATAAAAAAAAACAAAAAAAAAAAAAAACGTATCCTGGCAGGCATGTCGACAGGTAAAAGTCGCGAGCTCTAGATGTTCTTATCTCGTGTTTTCTACTGAAAATCTCGTGCTTCTACTCCTGTTAACTTTACTATTAGAGAGATCGCCAAAACTTATATTTTTTTATTGGTCCTGTGCCCAACAGCTGATTCAAAGTTTATTGAAGTGGTGTAGCGCCGGTGGAGAAGTAAAGAAAGACATTAGTCGCATGGAAATGGAACTGGCTGGAAGGTCCATCAAGACAGTTCAGTGTCTTTGTCCCCCTCCCGATCCCCCCCCCCCTACCCCTCACATCCTACTCCCCAACCGAAGAATTTTCTGCCCTTTGGAAGTATGACACTGTCGTCTCTTAAGTTTTTATTATTTATTTTATTTTACACGTCTAGTTCCGTAGGACCAAATCGAGGAGCAATTCCCCAAGGTCATGGAAAGGGCCAGTACATGAAATTACAACATAAAAGTAATAACAGATAAAATAAAATGTTTATGAACCCAAAGAAAGACAAGCTGTATGTTTATGTAAACGCAGTCAACAATATAACACAGGAATCATCTTTTCATTTGTCAAGGACAGAATAGAAGGAGTGAGGTATGAGGAAACTCTTCAGGTTTGATTTGAAAGCGCCGTTTGTTGCAGACAGTCTGATAACTGTAGGGAGAATTTTGGCAGTGCACTTTTGTGTTATTGAGAAAATTATAGAATTCCTTGTGCCTTCATTTTTTTAACTCATTACTGCAATAACCGGTTTGATCGGTTTGATTCTATCTTGTAACTTTCCGTCTCTTGTGCTAATCTTTACATTTCTGCATAACTACTAAACTCAACATAATCAATTTCTCTGCCCCTACTGTTTCTTCCAGCACCGGGTCAATAATTCCTGCACGGCGTAACAGGTGCCCAATTAACGTGTCCCTTCTTCTGGCAATGGTCTCGCATAGACTTCTCTCCTTATTTTTTTATTTCTTCATCATTTCGCATTTTATCTATACACTTCATTATTTACGCTCTCACGAGCAGAACCTGCGAGGCTATGTGGGTGTACCAGCGTCAGCAGCGAAACATTCCCTCTACATCTACATCTACACCATAGTCCGCAAGCCACATAATGGTGTGTGGCGCAGGGTACTTCGAGTACCACTATCTGACTCCTCCAACCCTGTTCCACTCGCAAATAGTGCGTGGGAAGAATGATTGTCGGTAGCCTCTGTACTAGCTCTAATTTCTCGAATTTTCTCCTAGCGGTCAATACGCGAGATGTATGTGGGGGGAAATAATATGTTGTCTGCCTCCTCCTGAAAAGTGCTGTCCCGAAATTTCAATAGTAAATCTCTCCGTGATGGACAACGTCTCTCTTGTAACGTGTGCCAGTGGAGTTTGTTTAGCATCTCCGTAACGCTCTCTCGTCAACTAAACGATCCCGCGACGAAACGTGCCGCTCCTTCCTTGCATCTTCTCTATCTTCTGTATCAGTTCTACCTGATTGGGTCCCAAATAGATGAACAATACTCAACAATCGGGCGAACAAGCGACTTATAAGGCACTTCTGTCGTGGATGAGTTACGTTTGCTTAAGATTCTTCCGAAGACTCTGAGTCTGGTATATGCTTTTCCCTCTGTCTGTTTTAGGGTAAGCCAGGGTGATATGGTGAATCGGGTCAAATGGTGAATTGCTTTAATTCTTTACTGGTTAAGCACATGTCTCTCTATGTCTGCAAGCCAACAGTCTCTGATCATCTGTGCACTGTGCACGTGTTGAAAACCAGCTCCGTTTTAAAAACCGTAAGTGCTTTGTACAAAACTGTTTTCGATGCTAAATAATTTTTATATGCTGCATGCATTTGTAGATGTTACTTCAGGTAGCGTAGTCCGCGGAACATTTTTTGATATATTCTGCCTTCTTAGACTGCTTATGTACTACATAACCTAGAAATCGTTGCGTCTACTGTTTTGAACATCTTGCCGTGCTATTCACTGTTTCACCCATAGCAAATGGGAGAAATGGTGAACTCGGGCAGGGGTGATACGGTGAAGGACTTTTCTTATGTGTAAAGTGTAAAGCTTTTATTTAGCTACATCCCAACCACGCTTTTTGACAAGTCATGAAATGTCAGATCCCATGCGAGAGTTATATTCTGTTTTATCCGGCATCTCAATACAATCGTTAATTTAAAAATTAGTTTTTATATGATTTTTTTGCAAGTACAGTTTGGTTTGTCAGTGATTAAAAAAGTAAATGTTGTAACTACCGCCATTGCTCCAGGCAAAGATGCCTACATTTTACAAAAGACAAAAAGGATCCAGCCGTGCTGACTGGACAGAGGAGCAACTTAACGATGCCGTAAAAGCGGTGCAAAATGGAATGAGCCTGAATAAAGCCTCAAAGGAGTTTCACGTTCCGTGGTCAACGCTGAAGAGATTATTAGCAAACGGGTGCTTTACGAAAAAGTCTTTGGGTGGACCGCCTGTACTAACAGAACAATGTGAGAAAAAGTTGGAAAAACATTTAAAAAAAATTACAAAACTTCGGATTTGTACCGACAAAGACAGACGTACGTATCATGGCATATACACTAGCTGAGAAATATAACCAACACCACAAATTTAACCGAGAAAAGGAAATTGCAGGAATGGACTGGCTACATTTATTCTTAAAAAGAAATCCGGAACTCTCAATCCGCAAATCGGAAGGAGTTTCACAAGCACGGAAAAGGGGTTTAAGTACGAAAAACGTTTCACACCATTTTTCATTGCTGCAAAACATCTTGGTAGGGCACAACCTCCTTTATAAGCCGGAAATATATTCAACGTAGATGAGTCCGAACTTCAGCTGAATAATAGACCAGGTTACGTGATGGCAGCAAAGGGGTCTACGAGCGTTCCAGCTATAACATCCGATGAAAAGGGTGAAACCATATCTGTAATCGCTTGCTGCAGTGGAGAGGGCCTGTTTTTACCCCCAGCTTGTGTGTTGAAGGGAAGAAATGAAGAGGCCGAGTACAAGGGCGGTATGCCGCCGGGTTCCAGGATTTTCGTGTCACAAAAGTCGGCGTACGTAATAGTAGATATTTTTCTTCTGTGGCTAAGGAACCATTTTGCACCGAGGAAGCCTGAAGAAACAGTTGTGCTATTTGGATGGACATAGCTCCCATTGCAGCAGCCTGGATACATTAGAATTTGCAGAAGAAAAATACATAATTTTGCTCTGTCTACCCAGCCACACCACACACTACCTGCAGCCGCTAGACAGGGCATTTTTTAAAGCTCTGAAATCCTATTATTACAATGCTTGCAATTCTACATCTACATCTACATCCATACTCCGCAAGCCACCTGACGGTGTGTGGCGGAGGGTACCCTGAGTACCTCTATCGCTTCTCCCTTCTATTCCAGTCTCGTATTGTTCTTGGAAGGAAGGATTTTCGGTATGCTTCTGTGTGGGCTCTAATCTCTCTGATCTTATCCTCATGGTCTCTTCGCGAGATATACGCAGAAGGGAGCAATATACTGCTTGACTCTTCGGTGAAGGTATGTTCTCGAAACTTTAACAAAAGCCCGTACCGAGCTACTGAGCGTCTCTCCTGCAGAGTCTTCCACTGGAGTTTATCATCTCCGCAACGCTTTCGCGATTACTAAATGATCCTGTAACGAAGCGCCCTGCTCTCCATTGGATCTTCTCTATCTCTTCTATCAACCCTATGTGGTGCGGATCCCACACTGCTGAGTAGTATTCAAGCAGTGGGCGAACAAGCGTACTGTAACCTACTTCCTTTGTTTTCGGATTGCATTTCTTTAGGATTCTTCCAATGAATCTCAGTCTGGCATCTGCTTTACCGACGATCAACTTTATATGATCATTCCATTTTAAATCACTCCTAATGCGTACTCCCAGATAATTTATGGAATTAACTGCTTCCAGTTGCTGACCTGCTATTTTGTAGCTAAATGATAAGGGACCTATCTTTCTATGTATTCGCATCACATTACACTTGTCTACATTGAGATTCAATTGCCATTCCGTGCACCATGCGTCAATTCGCTGCAGATCCTCCTGCATTTCAGAACAATTTTCCTTTGTTGCAACCTCTCGATACACCACATCATCATCTGAAAAAAGCCTCAGTGAACTTCCGATGTCATCCACCAGGTCATTTATGTATATTGTGAATAGCAACGGTCCTATGACACTCACCTGCGGCACACCTGAAATCACTCTTACTTCGGAAGACTTCTCTCCATTGAGAATGACATGCTGCGTTCCGTTATCTAGGAACTCCTCAATCCAATCACACAATTGATCTGTTAGTCCGTATGCTCTTACTTTGTTCATTAAACGACTGTGGAGAACTGTGTCAAACGCCTTGCGGAAGTCAACAAACAAGGCATCTACCTGTGAACCCGTGTCTAAGGCCCTCTGAGTCTCGTGGACGAATAGCGCAAGCTGGGTTTCACACGACCGTCTTTTTCGAAACCCATGCTCATTCCTACAGAGTAGATTTCTAGTCTCCAGAAAAGACATTACACTCGAACATAATACGTGTTCCAAAATTCTACAACTTCGTGCATTAAAATGAATCCAAATAGAAAAATTTCCAGACTAGTGTTTGGAGGACTGCTTACGAAGGCATGGGTACAAGCAGTTACGACAGAGAACGCAATATCAGGGTTCAGAAGCACAGGAATCATCCCCTTTAATCCTGTTGTCATCCCGGAATACGCGTTTTTAAGATCAACTTCAGATGAACATCAGGAAAACAACGAACGACACGAAAACAGACCTAATTCACCTCGACCAACTAGTCCGCACTGGCAGGAGATACCTAATCCCTCGGAAGAAGCAACTGCAGACGTAGATAGCGACCAGGGACTCGAACACATACAAGCTTCACCACAAAAAATGGTTCAAATGGCTCTATGGGACTTAACATCTGTGGTCATCAGTCCCCTAGAACTTAGAACTACTTAAACCTAACTAACCTAAGGACATCACATACATCCATGCCCGAGGCAGGATTCGAACCTGCGACCGTAGCGGTCACGCGGTTCCAGACTGAAGCGCCTAGAACCGCACGGCCACACAGGCCGGCGCTTCCCCACAACTTGGCTGTTCGCAACGGGTGGAAAATCCACAGGAAAACATGCAGTCTTCATCAGAAGCAACAGATATGACCTCGACAGTGGCAACAGAAGAATCTCTTGGACGATATTTCGCCGATACCTATCCTAAAAGTTGCATCTGCAAGGAAGAAGTCCAGAGCTTTAGCTGAGGTTTTCACTTCTCCAGAAAACATCGACAACCTGCGAAACAGAAAACGACAAAATGAGTCAGTGAAGAGTAGAGCAAATGCTAAATAGAGGACCAAAGGAAAAATCGTAACCAAAGGAAAAACCGTAATCAAAGGAAAAACCGTAACCAAAGACACTACCAAAGGAATTATCAAAAAGAAGCCGCCTAAGAAACGAAAAGCGTCTACCACCGACACCGAATCCGACTCGTCGCTGGATATCCAATTGCAAGACGATGATGACGACGCAGATGATGAAGAGTGTTGTTGTGTAGGGTGCGGTGAACTGTACAGTTGCACTAAAAAGGATGTGGATCAAATTAATTAGCTGCCTACGTTGGCTGCATGAATACCGTTCAAAATATTAATCTATGTGTGACGTGTGTGGCAAAAAGCAAGGGAAATAAGCTCACCTTTTTACCGAAAGGGCATTCGCCATTTCACCCATATACATGTGAAATTGTGAGACTGATAAAAATAAGTATTGTTTTTTAAAACTTTTGTAGTGCCTTAAAAAGGGTGTGGTAGTGTTAATGTGTTACTTATATATTTTGTGAAAGGAGAGTGTTTTTATTTTGTTTAAATAAACAATTTCTTGTCTTCTACTAGGTCCAAAATTTTTGTTCACCATATCACCCTGATTTACCATATATGTTCATTCTACTTAAGGTCGCTCTGGATAGTTACCTATAGCTATTTTACGGCAGACGCTGTCTCCAGCTGTTTGTGATCAATAGTGTAGCTGTACAGTAATGGATTTCTTTCCTATGTATGCGCTATATGTTACATTTATTTACGTTCGGGATCAACTGCCAGAGCCTGCGTCAATCATGAATTCTCTGCAGTTGGTTCTGCAAATTCTTACTATCTTCTGGCGTTGCTACTTTGGTATCGAAAACTGCATCATCTGCGAATAGCCTTAAAGAACATCCGACGCTCTCTACTAGATGGCTCTGAGCACTATGGGACGTGACATCTGTGGTCGTCAGTCCCCTAGAACTTAGAACTACTTAAACCTAACTAACCTAAGGACATCACACACATCCATGCCCGAGGCAGGATTCGAACCTCGAACCTGCGACCGTAGCAGTCGCGCGGTTCCGGAACGCGCTCCTAGAACCGCGAGACTACCGCCGCCGGCGCTCTCTACTAGATTATATATATATATTGTAAACAGCAATTCTCCTATCGCACTTCCCTCTTTCACCGAGACACTCTTTCGAGATCTGGCACTTAATTCAGACACAGTCGGACGAGCAGCGGCGATGCGCCAACACCTGCCGTGCCCCTGCAACCGGCTACATTCCGGTAATGCAGATCTCTTGCCTCGCACACGGACAGGATTCGAACCGGCTACCAGCGGGTCGAGCGTCAGCGACCTCAGACACGGAGTCTGGGGCAGCGACTGCCCGCGTTCACCAGCTGGTTGATATGTAAATGCCGTCGCCTTCGCCAGTGAGGAGGGAACGACAGCTGGAGGCTCGCACGCACTGCCGGGCGGAAGCGACTCGGGTGCCTCCTTAGTGGACCTCCTGAGTGCGGGTAAAAAGCGCGGTACCGGGCTTCTTCTACTAGTCCTTATTATGTCTCCATGCTCGTCATCAAATGTGGGGTGCCTAGGAATCCTTCATACTCGGTTCGCTAAACACTCAAATCAAAATGTCGTATTAATGAGTTTTATCACAAAAAACGTCCTCGCCCCTGGTAGCGGGATGATCAGCGCGACGGAATGTCATACCTAACGGTCCGGGTTCGATTCCCGGCTGGGTCGATTTTCTACGTTCAGGGACTGGGTGTTGTGTTGTCGTTATCATCATGATTTCATCCCCATCGACATGCATGTCGCCGAACGGCCGCAGTGGAGTCAACTTGAAAGACTTGCACCAGGCGAACGGTCTATCCGACGGTAGGCCCTAACCACACGGCATTTACATTTAAATTACAAAAAAAAGATACAATACTTAACTTTGACAACTAAACCGATGCGTCTCAAGCAAAGAGCGACATTCGAAGTAGGCACTTTTCTTCAGTATAGACAATCTCAAGCTTGAGCTACATAGAGATTACAAGCAAAGTAAATAAAGTGGACGTTTCTACAGAGGACGCTAACCTTGAAGCTGCTATTGAAGTGGGCCGCTTCCAGTCGGGCGCGGCGCTTATATCCTCGTCACATAGGGAACGCTGCTGTCGCATTGTCGTCATGGAAAGGGGTCGGTCAGCGTGCGATTGGCTGACGTCTTCTCACAGCCATCTCTTCTCTATCGTTCTCGACTGGCATACCGACGCTTGACTTCACGCCGTAACAATCCTTTCTCTTTTTCTTCATGTACCCTGATCGCTCTTCCAAATGTAGGCAAGTTCTCGGATGAGTATGTTTGTGTGTTCTGCAATTGTGACGAGTACAACAACTGTTTTAATAGCTGCTGAAGTGTTCGTATTAAGAGGCAGAGTGCACAGGTTTATTTCAGTTTCCATCACGCACCTCCGTAAATGTAAACCAGTTGGATTTTTACTCTTCAACGCAAAGGGCACAGATCTGAAACTTATTGGTAGACAAAAACGGTATACTGAACCGAGACTCCAACTTCGGACCTTTTCGTTCTGCGGACAAGTGCTCTACAGCCTGAGCTGTCCAGACACGTTTCACAATCCGTCCTCACAGAAGTACTGGCGGCATTAAACATTTGAGGACGGGCCGTGAGTCATGATTGGGTAACTACATCTACATCTACATTTATACTCCGCAAGCCACCCAACGGTGTGTGGCGGAGGGCACTTTACGTGCCACTGTCATTACCTCCCTTTCCTGTTCCAGTCGCGTATGGATCGCGGGAAGAACGACTGTCGGAAAGCCTCCGTGCGCGCTCGAATCTCTCTAATTTTACATTCGTGATCTCCTCGGGAGGTATAAGTAGGGGGAAGCAATATATTCGATACCTCATCCAGAAACGCACCCTCTCGAAAACTGGTGAGCAAGCTACACGGCCATGCAGAGCGCCTCTCTTGCAAAGTCTGCCACTTGAGTTTGCTAAACATCTACGTAACGCAGGCACGCTTACGAAATGACCCTGTGACGAAACACCCCGCTCTTCTCTGGATCTTCTCTATCTCCTCCGTCAACCCGACCTGGTACGGATCCCACACTGATGAGCAATACTCAAGTATAGTTAGAACGAGTGTTTTGTAAGCCATCTCATTTGTTGATGGACTGCATTATCTAAGGACTCACCCAATGAATTTCAACCTGGTACCCGCCTTGCCAACAATTAATTTTATATGATCATTCCACTTCAAATCGTTCCGCACGCATACTCCCAGATATTTTACAGAAGTAACTGCTACCAGTGTTTGTTCTGCTATCATATAATCACACAAAAAAGGATCCTTCTTTCTATGTATTCGCAATACATTACATTTGTCTATGTTAAGGGTCAGTTGCCACTCCCTGCACCAAGTGCCTATCCACTGCCGATCTTCCTGCATTCCGCTACAATTTTCTAATGCTGCAACTTCTCTGTATACTACAGCATCATCCTCGAAAAGCCGCATGGAACTTCCAACACTATCTACTAGGTCATTTGTATGTATTGTGAAAAGCAATGGTCCCATAACACTCCCCTGTGGTACGCCAGAGGTTACTTTAACTCTGTAGACGTCTCTCCATTGAGAACAAGATGCTGTGTTCTGTTTGCTATAAACTCTTCAATCAAGCCACACAGCTGGTCTGATATTCCGTAGGCTCTTACTTTGTTTACGAGGCGACAGTGCAGAACTGTAACGAACGCCTTGCGGAAGTAAAGGAAAATGGCACCTACCTGGGAGCCTGTATCTAGTATTTTCTGGGTCTCATGAACAAATAAAGCGAGTTGGGTCTCACACAATCGCTGTTTCCGGAATCCATGTTGATTCCTACAGAGTAGATTCTGGGTTTCGAAAAACGACATGATACGCGAGCAAAAAACATGTTCTAAAATTGTACAACAGATCGACGTCAGAGATATCGGTGTATAGTTTTGCGCATCTTCTCGACGACCCTTCTTGAAGACTGGGACTACCTGTGCTCTTTTCCAATCATTTGGAACCTTCCGTTCCTCTAGAGACTTGCGGTACACGGCTGTTAGAAGGGGGCAACTTCTTTCGCGTACTCTGTGTAGAATCGGATTGATATCCCGCCAGGTGCAGTGGACTTTCCTCTGCTGAGTGGTTTCAGTTGCTTTTCTATTCCTTTGACACTTATTTCGATGTCAGCCATTTTTTCGTTTGTGCGAGGATTTAGAGAAGGAACTGCAGTGCGGTCTTCCTCTGTGAAACAGCTTTGGAAGAAGGTGTTTAGTATTTCAGCCTTACGCGTGTCATCCTCTGTTTCAATGCCATCATCATCCCAGAGTGTCTGGATATGCTGTTTCGATCCACTTACAGATTTAACGTAAGGCCAGAACTTCCTAGGATTTTCTGTGAAGTTGGTACAGAGAATTTTACTTTCGAATTCACTGAGCGCTTCACGCTTAGCCCTCCTTGCGCTAACTTTGACATCGTTAGCTTCTGTTTGTCTGAGAGATTTTGGCTGCGTTTAAACTTGCACTGAAGCTCTCTTTGCTTTCGCAGTAGTTTCCTAACTTTGTTGTTGAACCATGGTGGGTTTTTCCCGTCCCTCACAGTTTTACTCGGCACGTACCTGTCTAAAACACATCTTATGATTGCCTTGAACTTTTTCCATAAACACTCAACATTGTCAGTGTCGGAACAGAAATTTTCGTTTTGATCTGTTAGGTAGTCTGAAATCTGCCTTCTATTATTCTTGCTAATCTGATAAACTTTTCTCCCTTTTTTATATTCCTATTTACTTCCATATTCAGTGATATTGCAACGGCCTTATGATTACTGATTCCCTGTTCTGCGCTTACAGAGTCGAAATGTTCGGGTCCGTTTGTTATCAGTAGGTCCAAGATGTTATCTCCACGAGTCAGTTCCCTGTTTAATTTCTCGAGGTAATTTTCGGATAGTGCACACAGTATAATGCCACTCGATGCTCTGTCCCTACCACCTGTCCTAAACATCGGAGTGTCACAGTCTATATCTGGTAAATTGCAATCTCCACTTAAGACTATAACATGCTGAGGAAATTTATGTGAAATGCATTCCAGATTGTCTCTCAGTTGTTCTGCCACTAATGCTGCTGAGTCGGGAGATCGGTAAAAGGAGCCAATTATTAACCTAGCTCGGTTGTTGAGTGTAACCTCCACCCATAATAATTCACTACTATCCACTACTACTTCACTACAGGATAAACTACTACTAACAGTCGGTAGAACAGTTGTCAGCGTCCCAGGTTCGAGTCGAGGTCTGGAACATAGTTTAAATCTAACAGAAATTTCTATTATCCCGTAGTTTGGCAAGATTCCGAAAGACTGCAGCGAAGAATTCTCGTGGAAGCTGTCGCATCCGACGAGTGGCCTTGGGGGGTCATGGCCCGTTAACTCAGGCTGTTTTTTTGAGGCCCCAAACAGATGAAAGTCACTGGGAGCCGAGTCGGTATCGCGCTTTCTGTTCCAAACACTGCCACTGAAATGCCCGGAATGACGCCTGCGTCGGCCTGTCTGCGTGGCGTCACCCAGGCTGGTGCCAGCCCAGGCGCTCTGGCCGGCGCTCCCCTCGCACAGCGGTGTTAGGCATGCAGGGTGCGTCACACCGCGGGGCTGGCATCCCGACATTGCACAGGTGAGCCACAGACGACACGGTCGCTACCTGATCAGTAGCGGGTTTGCTCGACCTCTGGAACGCGATGCTGCAGCGATCCTGCGTGGCACGCCTTCGACAAGTCCTTGGTATGTGGCATCATATACACTCCTGGAAATGGAAAAAAGAACACTGCGAGAGGGCTGTACAAGCAATGATCACACGCACGGCATAGCGGACACACCAGGAACCGCGGTGTTGGCCGTCGAATGGCGCTAGCTGCGCAGCATTTGTGCACCGCCGCCGTCAGTGTCAGCCAATTTGCCGTGGCATACGGAGCTCCATCGCAGTCATTAACACTGGTAGCATGCCGCGACAGCGTGGACGTGAACCGTATGTGCAGTTGACGGACTTTGAGCGAGGGCGTATAGTGGGCATGCGGGAGGCCGGGTGGACGTACCGCCGAATTGCTCAACACGTGGGGCGTGAGGTCTCCACAGTACATCGATGTTGTCGCCAGTGGTCGGCGGAAGGTGCACGTTCCCGTCGACCTGGGACCGGACCGCAGCGACGCACGGATGCACGCCACGACCGCAGGATCCTAGGCAGTGCCGTAGGGGACCGCACCGCCACTTCCCAGCAAATTAGGGACACTGTTGCTCCTGGGGTATCGGCGAGGACCATTCGCAACCGTCTCCATGAAGCTGGGCTACGGTCCCGCACACCGTTAGGCCGTCTTCCGCTCACGCCCCAACATCGTGCAGCCCGCCTCCAGTGGTGTCGCGACAGGCGTGAATGGAGGGACGAATGGAGACGTGTCGTCTTCAGCGATGAGAGTCGCTTCTGCCTTGGTGCCAATGATGGTCGTATGCGTGTTTGGCGCCGTGCAGGTGAGCGCCACAATCAGGACTGCATACGACCGAGGCACACAGGGCCAACACCCGGCATCATGGTGTGGGGAGCGATCTCCTACACTGGCCGTACACCTCTGGTGATCGTCGAGGGGACACTGAATAGTGCACGGTACATCCAAACCGTCATCGAACCCATCGTTCTACCATTCCTAGACCGGCAAGGGAACTTGCTGTTCCAACAGGACAATGCACGTCCGCATGTATCCCGTGCCACCCAACGTGCTCTAGAAGGTGTAAGTCAACTACCCTGGCCAGCAAGATCTCCGGATCTGTCCCCCATTGAGCATGTTTGGGACTGGATGAAGCGTCGTCTCACGCGGTCTGCACGTCCAGCACGAACGCTGGTCCAACTGAGGCGCCAGGTGGAAATGGCATGGCAAGCCGTTCCACAGGACTACATCCAGCATCTCTACGATCGTCTCCATGGGAGAATAGCAGCCTGCATTGCTGCGAAAGTTGGATATACACTGTACTAGTGCCGACATTGTGCATGCTCTGTTGCCCGTGTCTATGTGCCTATGGTTCTGTCAGTGTGATCATGTGATGTATCTGACCCAAGGAATGTGTCAATAAAGTTTCCCCTTCCTGGGACAATGAATTCACGGTGTTCTTATTTCAATTTCCAGGAGTGTATAGGTAGACAGGTCACCCAATTCCCGTAAATTACCTGGGTGTGCAAATGCCGCCTGATAGGGTCCCCGATATGTTACATCCGGATCAGCTGAGCCGAATTTGGACAACAACGTGAGTCGACTCTCATGTTCATCAGATCACCGTAGCACGATTCTGGCCTTGTGACATAGAGAATTATTTAATAAAATTGCAGCCAAATAACCATATACAGTTACTTTGCTTAACATTATACATTTACATTTTACATTTTTGCGTGATCATTTATTGATTTCACTCTTTTACCTCACAGATCTATGTGATATCGTTCACAGGCTTCGTTACACTTGTAAGTAGGCTGTTTCTATGTAAGTAGGCTGTTTAGGTTTTCGTATTGGTAACGCCACGTAGCTCTTTGTATGAAAATCACAGACTGTGCTGTGTACAGTGTGTAGCTGGTTTGCATTGTTGGAATATTTGCTATTGTAGTGTCGGGCAATTTGATGTGAACAGAACGTAGTGTTGTGCAGTTGGAGGTGAGCTGCCAGCAGTGGTGGATGTGCGGTGAGAGATGGCAGAATTTTGAGAGCAGACGATCTGGATGTGGGTCCATCAGAAAGAGTAAATTTGTAATACTGGATATCATGAACTGATATATATATATATATATATATATATATATATATATATATATATATATATATATATATATATATATATATATATATATATACTTTTGAACACTGTTAAGGTAAATACATTGTTTGTTCTCTATCAAAATCTTTCATTTCCTAACTATGTGTGATGTGCGTACTGTAATGCCTTCCGTACACCCACCATCAGATTATTTGACTTCTTGCTCTAACAAAGTAGGCGAGTGTCAGCAATATGTCTCGTGGTCTTATCGTGGCATGTTTATCTTGTGCCGTTAGGTCAGACGATAGAAATTCCACTTGCACACTTAGAGTATCAGATTGACGGTGACCAACTTTAAACAGAACTTGATTAATTTTCACACACATTTATTAAAATAATAAAAAGGATAGACATTATGTAACTTGATTCTGGATGCTGTTTACAATTGACAATCTGAAGTTCCTTTGGTCTTGGTACCTTAATCTTATTCTCACATATCTCTAATACTTGACAAAGTGTCTATACATTTATCTTCATGGCTATATACAGGAATATGATAATCTTATTAGGTGCAGACTGAAACTTGACTATAGACTGGCACAGACTAATGCAGACTGGTTCAGATAAATGCAGACTAATGCAGACTAACTAATCGGAGGTCTGTACACTTGTTATAATACATCGCACATTCAGGTATCACTGCACGACTGTGATCAGCGAGGAGAAAAGGTTTTACGTTAGCAGCAATCTCATTGGCTGCGTTACATATTAATACACGGATCGGCGGAAGCAGAATTTGGTCCGTCTCTAAGGCAGCGCCATCTCGTAGTGCGGAGATGGACGAGCGCTGCGCCTGCGCTGTTGTGCTTAGCGAAGCGCGCTCTAGTGGGAAAGTTGTGTATGCGCTGACTACGTGGAACTATGTACTCAACAGTAGGTTTCCAGAAGCATGTGGAATCATATATCTGTAGACAGATATATTAAGAAGAGGTGGTTTCTGGGTTTGTAAATGCCGCCTCACAGCGTCACAGGTATGTTACATTGGGTTCAGCTGAGCCGAATTTGGAGGTCGAGACAACGTGAGACGACTATCATGTTCATCAAATCACCGTATCACGATTCTGGCCTTGTGACATAGATAATTGTCGTGCTGCAAGGTGCCATCTCTTTTAGGGAATAAATTAAGCTTGAAAGGAAGCAGACAGTCCGGAATAACATTCACATAGTCTGCAGCTCTCATGGTGCCTCCGACCACTCACACAGATCCCATGGAAGACCGGAGCACATACTGCCCCCATTGGCATATATCTCTCTGGCATGGTGCATCGTTCGCCAGAATAATGGCGTATCTGTACATGACCATCGACATGGTGTAACAAGAAATGAGGTCAGTGCGACCAGGGGACACTTCTGGATTGGTCCACGGTCCGATCTTGATGTCCACTGCATTCGTAACCGTCAATGACATTGGGTTAGCATGAGAAGACGTGGGGCTCGCCTGCTATGGCGCCCCATGTGCTGAAATGTGTCTCTCAACACACTTGTGCCTACACCAGCGTTGCACTACGCCGCCAGATCTGCCGCAGATCATGCCTATCGCGTTTTATAACGCACACAAGCCTCCAACCTGTACGGTTTGTGTTGAGATTTGAACGTCCGACATTTTGTGACGTACTCGGCGTTTTATCGACCTTCAGCCACTTGCTGTAGATACTGACGATACCAGCACGGGAACAGCCGACTATCTTCGTCGTGTCAGAGAACCTCTAACCTCTCTCAAAGTCGCATATGTCAGTACATTTCCCCAATTGCTTCTCTCATCGCGTCCGCAAATCGTGGTCTCGCGGTAGCGTTCTCGCTTTCCGAGCACGGGGTCCCGGGTTCGATTCCCGGCAGGGTCAAGGATTTTCACCTGCCTCGAGATGACTGGGTGTTGCTGTGTCGTCATCATCATTCATCCCCTTTACGGTCGGAGGAAGGCAATGGCAAACCACCTCCGCTTGGACCTTGTCTCTCGCATCGTCCCCTATGCTCTGTCGAGGAGTGTGGGACTTCTTCTCATCGTCGCCAGAATGATTCCCCATTCCTCTCTGCTCTGTTTACCTACTTTCCTTACCGCATCACTTGCCCACAGCGTCCCCATTGTCTCATAGTGGGCAGTGCTCCTAATGTTTTGGCTCATCAGTGCAAGACACACCCTCTATCGCCGAAACAGTCACTTTTTCCTTGAAAACCGATAGAATCGCCTCGTACTTTTTCCTTCCTCTTCTGGGCAGTAAGGATGCTTCCGTGGCATAGAGGATCATTTCGACTGAGGCGCGCCTATAGTGATCCGAATTAATCTATGAGTGTAATTCACGAAGTACTGCTTTGAGAGGCCTATTCCGTTGCATTCCAGAGTCAATTGCTGGGGAGTCAACATGCACAAACTCTACGAAAATTCAACCGATTTGGAATTACGTTGTACACCCTTATGTGGAAACAAGTTAGGGCACGTGACACATCATCAATTCTCACAAGACGGTCTTCATGGACCATTCCTTCGAGATTTTACAATGTGGCACCAATGTAAAACTTCACGGAACTACCAGGATGCTCTCAGTTTGTAATTCTTTTACTTCTTTTGTTGTTCTGCTGGATCCAGCAGAACGCAGCTTGGGGTGTGGGTTGAGCGTTTGGCACATCCCTGAGATGCTACGAGATTGGAAACCAGTTGTCTATACAGTGAACTAATCACTCCCCATGATACCATGTGAAATGAAAAAATAAAGTCGCGCAATGGATATCTAATTGACTATCTGAGTCAAACAAAGGGTGGCCCATTTGAACATGAAATATGGGTACCACAACTCATATAGAAAAATAGATAACGGTTCCATCCAGCTACTAAATGGAACTAGAGGTCCCTATAACAGTCCTACTTCTTGTTAGATGATTTTGTATGATTATAATCACTGAATGAACAATACAACTGCTCCACTGTCCAAGTCTTTCTGCCGACTGTGCGTCCGCCGCGGATTCTCCGTGTCCTGTGCCATACCGTCCAGGACTGCCGCACTTCCCTTCCCGTATCGCCCCCACACTGCCTCACGTCCTCTCCTTAAACTATGCCCCTCACAGCCTCCATACGTGTCTCTTAGTAACGGGCGCTGTGACTGGCTAGGGCGCTCCCTCCAAGTCTCCATGCCAACGTGTACTCACAAACATATTGAAACACATACGAAATACTGTATTTACATTTAAATAACTTGCAATTAAATAAATATTCCCACGGCTGGACCATAAACATGCTCTAACACACATTATTAAATACATAAACAAATTAAATAAACCTATATCAAAGGAATAGAACAGAAGGTGGCCAGTACCGTCCGCAGCTCGTGGTCGTGCGGTAGCGTTCTCGCTTCCCACGCCCGGGGTTCCCGGGTTCGATTCCTGGGGGGAGGGGGGGGGGGGAGGGATTTTCTGTGCCTCGTGATGACTGGGTGTTGTGTGCTGTCCTTAAGTTAGTTAGGTTTAAGTAGTTCTAAGTTCTAGGGGACTGATGACCACAGATGTTAAGTCCAACAGTGCTCAGAGCCATTTGAACCATTTTTGAGCCAGTAGCCTAATGTCTCTGTGCTTTCTAAAACACAGTAAATATTTAACAAATTTCTTCATTAATAGTATATATCGAATATAAACAAAGACATAGATGAATAAATATATTTATAATCATGCTGTTACCGTTTTTTCGTGTAACTGTGGAGTACTTATGGCCTGACACGGTCGATAGTAATCGGCCACTTTGACCTCCAATAACGTATGTACCATTTAAGCTACATGCCTGTAATCCATACCGATTTAGGTTTACACTAATAGCTTTCTAAAGACACGTAAATCGACGAAATCGGATGAACCATTTAGAGTTTAGTAATTCGTTGCTGGGTATTGTATAATTTATCGTCAGATACTAAACTTTAAACTAATAAACATATTGAAAATCTGACTACACCATCAGAATCGTCGTGCAGATAATAGTAATATGCATGTTTCGTTTTGAGGTATCATCTGGCTACTATTAATTTCTATATGAACTATGAAATGTCTGCCATGATGGTTTTACAAAGTCCGCCATCTTTGGCACTCCCAGCGTGTCTCCTTCGTCGACACAGCGTCACAATGGAATTCGCAGGCACGGGTCTGGACGGTGCGCTGCGGCTACCCATCTGGTCCGGCTAACGTTGGGCACCACGTGTTTGCTGGCGGGCCCCGGCTGGCCTAGCAGCTCGTGCGACCACGCCAACTCTGAACTTGGAATCTTTTCAGGGCGCCACAACTCGCCCGTTACCTCACAGCCTGTTCCACTGAGCCAAGCGGTACAGCAGTAAGAGCTTGTTCGAACATTACAGGAATGTTTCTGTCGCCCACGCGTAGTAACTTACATTTCTTCTCCAAAAGGCTATGCTTTGTCACTGCAGCACAGCTTCGTGTCTTCAGTCGTGCTCTTGATCTCCGTGAACGAAGAACATTCCGTCTTTGATCACATTATTGAAGTAAAATGTTCTTGGCTGTCCTCTCGTTTTCTTCCCTACTACCTCACGCTCGAAGATGTTTTGTGAAATAATATCATCTCTAAATGAGTGAGCAGCGAGTTATGATTTGCATTGGCCTTTAACTCTGAGTAGCTCTTTCTACTTTCCTGTTTCTTGTAGAACCATCTCATTCGTTTTTCTGTCAGTCTGTAACAACTGTTATTGACTTGTAAATAATAGATTCCAGCTACAAGTCGTCCTTTTCATCTTTTTTATTAGCAGATCTATATTTCAGCTAGAAACTAGCCATTCTCAATGCACTATCATTTTTGATCAATGCATGTAATGCCTTTTGGCCGGGCTTCATCCACAGTTAATTGAGTAATCAACAACAGGCATTACATGCATTGATCAAAAATGATAGTGCATTGAGAATGGCTAGTTTCTGGCTGAAATATAGATCTGCCAATAAAAAAGGACGATTGATAGCTGGAATCTATTATTTACAAGTCAATAACAGTCGCTGCGTGCAACGACCTATGAATGGTGGGTAACCTGATGAACTATTTTTGACCTTTTTGTATCTGAATCGATATTTCTATGTCATTTTGTAGTATTGCTTCTGTATAATGTTGTATCTGTCATACAAATTCTTTGACTATGTACATATGTTTCATTTATGTGAATTTTTGAATGATGTTGTTTAAATTATGCTTGTTAGTTTAAATAACTACTGAAATGATTGCCATGTAATGTACTATGAGTTGCTCCATAATTTGGGAATGTAGGGCTAAATGTAAAAGATGCGGGGAAACCCCGCAGCTACAAAAGTAGCCTGGCGGAGTGGAAAAGATATAGTTGGTGTACAAGTGACGACTCGTCCTTTGTGATAGGTAAGGAGGCTGGGTTGAGCAGTGCTGTGGTTAACACCACGGCAGCAGCAGTGGATCTTAGTGGCTCGTATTCCTGGCGTTTCTGTCATACAAATTCTTTGACTATGTACATATGTTCCATTTATGTGAATTTTTGAATGATGTTGTTTAAATTATGTTTGTTAGTTTAAATAACTACTGAAATGATTGCCATGTAATGTACTATAAATGAGTTGCTCCATAATTTGGGAACGTAGGGCAATGTAAAAGATACGGGGAAACCCACAGCTACAAAAGTAGCCTGGCGGAGTGGAAAAGATATAGTTGGCGTACAAGTGGCAACTCGTCCTTTGTGATAGGTAAGGAGTCTGGGTTGAGCGGTGCTGTGGTTAACACCACGGCAGCAGCAGTGGATCATAGTGGCTCGTATTCCTGGCGTTTGGAGACCAGAAGAGCTCAAGGGCAGTATTTATGGGCCTCGAATACTGAATTTGGTGATACCATTATCATGTCACGTTTTTGGCCCTATAAAAATATTATCTCAACGCCAAGAAGATCTGTAAGAGGGCGAGGCCAACAGTACTGCCATGATATCATCGCCACCAGGTTAACAGCCACTGCAAATTGCGCCACCAGGACCACCAGCCTTACAAAATTGTTTATATTTGACACTCTGTAAATGGACCAGGTATTTGTGAAATTTAGTTATTTTAATAATAATCGTGGTGTTGCTAAAAACTCTATCTTACACCCGTTATTTCCCAAATTACTAACCTGGACAGGAATCGTATCCTAGAAAATTTAATTCCGAGTGTTTTAATTTATGAGAAAGTGGTTGAACTTGAATATAATGTTGTGCTGTTACTTGCGCAGCCAATTATATTTTTGATTAGGTTAAAAGACTGCTTATGAAAGCACATTTGTTATTTAAAGAGTTATAGTTTGTTGTGCTTTATTTATTTAATAATTAATGATAAGAATACTTACCATTTCTCACACATAATAGTGTAGTTTTGTTAATGAGCATGGTTTAAGAGTCCTCGTGTACTAGGCTGGCTAGTTAGTGAAGCAATGCAAAGGTTGCTTCAGAGCCAGTGTAGTTAGTTTTGCATTCTGTTTAGTTGCTTCAATCTGAGTTTAAGAAACCTATTCTAATGTAAGTTGGTTAATGCACAGGCATAGAGACCCTGTATTAGGCAGTGAGATTATAGATGATGATCGTTAGGAGACCCACTGATTTGAATTGAGAGGCACTTCAGGCTTTTCCCTGTCTAGTATTGCCACTAGTGACTTGTGTGACGGTAATTGGTTTTATAAACTATTACCCATAGTACATTTAAGGTAAATGTTGTGAAGAGAAATATGTTGCTGTTTACTACCTCAATGGCCATTTCTTTATCTGACTTACTAGTTATTAACACGTTTATCTGCTTGGTTAGGTTACTGTGTTGTAGTGTGAACAGATATGAGGAAAGAGTTTAGTTTATGTGTTAAGGAAGGTTAGGCTAGCCTTAGCCTTTTGCTTTATCATTTTGCTTCACACAAGAATGCCTAATTAGGCTTTCGCCCTGTTTTAATATGTAATGTTAAAATTTACTTTTGTGCTGGGAGAACGTCTTTTCCTAACCCGCCATTCACTACTGCTTATACTCGGCCAGAGTATTTCGGAAATGAATCCCAGTTTGATTGCTCTGTTTCCATTAGGTTATCTCACGGTCAACTTTCCCACAAATTCCTCGCAGAGGTATGTCATTAGCAACGATTGCCGTTTACGGTGGCCCCGTCACATTTCGTGCCGTGTGACAGGACATTTATTGTCCTCGATAGTAAAATACAATAAGTATCTAGTGAAAAACTAGTGTTCTTCGAGCAGTGTATGTTCAGTGACGCGAGGGTCCAATCAAGTCCAGTAGAATGAACAACAGTAAAAATTGTTTACAAAAGGAAATTATAATATACCTTCAGAATGGACAAAGGGGTGAATGCAGTTACTGTACCGAGTGCACGAAAAGAGGTAGTGTCAGGCGCCCTGGGAAAAGCTGCTGGCATAATTAATAGTTCACGCCAGCAGATAAGTAATGGCGCAAGTGATAGGCAGCTCGCCTACACACAGTATCACGAACACGTTAATAAACAGATTGAGATGTTGAGAGTGTTCCAAATCAAACACGAAAAAAAGATGACGCAAATGATGAGGACTTTGTGGACGATAGCGGTTATGTGAACAAATCAGTTGGCATGTTTGATTCGCTACAAATAAAGAAAAAACGGAAAGAAGCATACAAGGTAGAGTCAGAGCACGAAAGTTAGGTAGAACGAGAAAGTACACAACCGTTGAGTGTGATTTATTATTTAAAAGTGTTGTCTGATCAAATGAAAACACAAAGTAGCAATCTTGAAAGTCAGCTTAAAATACAGGTTAGTGATCTTACCCAAAAGTCAAATGAAGTTTCACGACACAAAATTAAGTCAACATATTGAACAGGTAGACCAAAAAGGTGGTACTTTAAGTTCTACTATCACTGATATGAAAAAGGAAATTAATGCCATAAATGAAAACAACTGATGTGGATAGATTTGACAGTGTCTAGCAAGAAAATTAGGATTGTGTCAGTATATTCGCATTGTGAAGGGACACATCAAGATAAGATGGATAGTTTTTATGATGCACTCAGTGATGTAGTTGTTAGAGTAAAGGACAAGAACAGTGTTCTGCTCATGGGTGATTTTAATGTCAGGATTGGAAATCCGACAGAAGGGTATGAAAAGGTTATGGGTAAATTTGAAGAGGATATGGAGTCCAATAGGAAACAACTCTTGGATTTCTGTGCCAATATGGGCTTAGTAACCACAAACTCCTTTTTTAAACATAAGAACATTCACCGGTATACTTGGGAAGGCTGGGGAACCAGATCTGTCATTGACTATATTATAACAGATCAGGAATTCAGGAAGGCTGTGAGGGACACATGTGTATTCAGGGGATTCTTTGGTGAATTTGATCATTATTTAATCTGCAGTGAAATTGGGATTGTGAGGCCGAAAGTGCAGGAGGTCAGGTCCGTATGTAGGAGGATAGAGTGGAGAAATTTCAGGATAAGGAAATCAGGCACAAGTACATAACAGCGATCTCAGAAAGCTACCAGTTAGTTGAATGTAGTCAATTACAGTCATTGGAAAAGGGATGGACAAGGTACAGGGACGCAATACTAGAAGTGGCTAAAGAATGTCTTGGAACAGTAGTGTGTAAAAGTAGGATGAAGCAAACAGCTTGGTGGAATGACACAGTCAAGGCAGCCTGTAAAAGGAAAAAGAAGACGTATCAAAAATGGCTACATACTAGAACTCAGGTAGACAGAGAAAGTAATGTTGAAGAAAGAAACAAAGACAAACAGATAATTGCAGCATCCAAGAAGAAATCTTGGGAAGACTTTGGAAACAGGTTGGAGACTATGAGTCAAGCCGCTGGAAAACCATTCTGGAGTGTAATTAGCAGTCTTCGAAAGGGAGGTAAGAAGGAAATGACAAGTATTTTGGACAGGTCAGGAAAACTGCTGGTGAATCCTGTGGATGCCTTGGGTAGATGGAGGGAATATTTTGAAGAGTTGCTCAATGTAGGTGAAAATATGATCAGTAATGTTTCAGATTTCGAGGTAGAATGGGATAGGAATGATGATGGGAATAGGATCACATTTGACGAAGTGGAGAAAATGGTCAATAGATTGCAGTGCAATAAAGCAGCTGGGGTGGATGAAATTAAGTCGGAACTCATCAAATACAGTGGAATGTCAGGTCTTAAATGGCTACACAGGATAATTGAAATGGCCTGGGAGTCGGGACAGGTTCTATCAGACTGGACAAAAGCAGTAATCACACCAATCTTTAAACATGGAAACAGAAAAGATTGTAACAACTACAGAGGTATGTCTTTAATCAGCGTTGTGGGTAAAATCTTCTCAGGTATTGTTGAAAGGAAAGTGCGAGTATTAGTTGAGGACCAATTGGATGAAAATGTGGGTTTAGGCCTCAGGACCAGATCTTTAGCTTACAGCAAATAATTGCAAGCAATTAAAGGTCTTTACATGGATGGTCAGGCAGCAGTGAGAGTTGACGGTAAATTGAGTTCATGGTTCAGAGTAGTTTCAGAGGTAAGACAAGGCTGCAACCTGTCTGGCTGGGTGTGAACACAAAATAAGCAGTCTGGCATATGCGGATGACTTAGTTGTGATGGCAGATTCGTTTGAAAGTTTGCAAAGTAATATTTCAGAGCTAGATCAGAAATGTAAGGACTGTGGTATGAAGATTAGCGTCTCCAAAACGAAAGTAATGTCAGTGGGAAAGAAATATAAACGGATTGAGTGCCAAATAGGAGGAACAAAGTTAGAACAGGTGGACGGTTTCAAGTACTTAGGATGCATATTCTCACAGGATGGCAACATAGTGAAAGAACTGGAAGCGAGGTGTAGCAATGCTAATGCAGTGAGCGCTCAGCTACGATCTACTCTCTTCTGCAAGAAGGAAGTCAGTACCAAGACTAAGTTATCTGTGCACCGTTCAATCCTTCGACCAACTTTGTTGTATGGGAGCGAAAGCTGGGTGGATTCAGGTTACCTTATCAACAAGGTTGAGGTTACGGATATGAAAGTAGCTAGGATGATTGCAGGTACTAGTAGATGGGAACAATGGCAGGAGGGTGTCCACATTGAGGAAATCAAAGAAAAACTGGGAATGAACTCTATAGATGTAGCAGTCAGGGCGAACAGGCTTAGATGGTGGGGTCATGTTACACGCATGGGAGAAGCAAGGTTACCCAAGAGACTCATGGGTTCAGCAGTAGAGGGTAGGAGGAGTCGGGGCAGACCAAGGAGAAGGTACCTGGATTCGGTTAAGAATGATTTTGAAGTAATAGGCTTAACAGCAGAAGAGGCACAATGTTTGCACTGAATAGGGGATCATGGAGGAATTTTATAAGGGGGGCTATGCTCCAGACTGAACGCTGAAAGGCATAATCAGTCTTAAATGATGAAGATGATGATGAATGAAAACATGGTTAATATGCAGGGACAAATTAATGTTATTAATGAATGGTTCAACGTTGAAATCATTAACATCCAGGAGAAAACAGAACCTTTGGTAGTGACGAAAGTGGAGGAAAAATCTTTTGGTCTAAAAACTGAAATAGTAGGCGGGCGCAAGAACGAAATTTCACATTTGAGAACAGTTTCAGATACCGAAAAAGTTCTAAGTAAACAAGTAACTCAGTATGAACAAAAGTGTGATCAAAACACTTCGCCAATTCAAGGAGGAATTTCTGACCTGGAATATAAAATACGAGACTGCCTTAGTGTCATTAGTACGGAATGTGGAACAATACTTAGCAAATTGTTGGAAGGCGAGGAGAGATTCGATCCCGCCAAGAAACATAACGGATGGCATCCATTATATTTTGTAAAGAATTGCGAAAGAATTTTTCCTGATCTGGAAAAGATAAATGTAATGATCAGCGCCTTGGCAGGTGATGCCAAGCGCTGGGAACTTGACCTGGATACTGATCAAATGATTTTTAATGAATTTAAACAAATATTCACAGAAGAATATTTGTCTGAACAATAGCAGGATTGCTTGTGGTGGGAAGTTATCATGGCTAAATTCCATGATAATAGGGGCAGGAATTCTTCAAAAGAGCTCTGTGAATACTGGTACTGGAAGTTGACACACTGAAGAAGTAGACGATCAGGATCAGAAATTGTCTGGGAACTGTGGAAGAAGCTCCCAGAAGATTCTAAAAGATACATAGGAAGCAACCGCCGAAATTTCTTAGCGTTCTTAGAAAGGGTGGGAGACGAGGACCACTGGCGAGAAAACAGGGTTAATCGCCAGAACATGTGATTCAAAGAGGTAGAAGTAGGGGCAGAGGAAGAGGAAATTCTGCCGGTCGCAGTAGAGGTTTCTCCGCACGAAATGCATACCGAAATGAAGATGAAAACTGAATACCGCCAATGTTGAGAGCCTAACTGAGAGCAACGACGGGTGCGAATGTTCCAGCTGTTCCAAGACAAGCCATGTGTGATGCTGCGGAACAGACTGTAAATCTGACAGTAGACAAAAGCGAAACCGCTACAGCAAATAATAGTTCCGTAGTCGAAGAGAAAGTTGGCGGATTCGTAGACGTAAGAGAAGGCGCGAGTGGCAGTACAAAGAGTAGTGTAACTGGCGAACATGAGTTTTCAGAGGTGACAGAATGATGTGTGCATATGGACGATCTGTACAGGAGCCTCACACAATGCGAATGGGAGGATTTTAAGAAAGCATAGTGACCAAAAAGTTAATTGGAGGTAGGAGAGATAATAGGGACGTCGATAAGGTGACCTGACCCGAATATCTAAGGAGGAGGATATAAAAAACGCCGCACGAAATTCGCGTGCAGCCAATAAAAAGGTCGTTATGGAAAGAAGGATGATGGAGGACGAAATACTCAGCATTAATGGTGAAACAACCTCTGTTAACAATTCGCGAGCAATACTAACTGCTACAGAAAGGCGAAAATTTGAAGGTAATGAAAATATAGACAATTGTCTACGTGTTCTTGGAGCCCATAAAGATGATACGAAGTATCAAGTAACTGTGGACGTTATTAGAGCCGATGAGGATGATAGCTCATCAGAAGAAAACTGTGAGCCTGAGTTAAGATCTGACGAGAAATCAGAAAACGAACTTAGCGCGCCGGCCGCGGTGGTCTCGCGGTTCTAGGCGCGCAGTCCGGAACCGTGCGACTGCTACGGTCGCAGGTTCGAATCCTGCCTCGGGCATGGATGTGTGTGATGTCCTTAGGTTAGTTAGGTTTAAGGGGACTAATGACCACAGCAGTTGAGTCCCATAGTGCTCAGAGCCATTTTTTTGAACTTAGCGCCTGTCTTAGAAAAGCTTTCATGTTAGATTCCGAAAGCGAAATAGAATGGTCGGATTCGGACAACTGCGCGGACCATGAAAATATCAGTATACCTGAAACCAATGAAGGTGCAACTAACTGCGATACTGCATCATTCAATGATGATGTTTCCAAACAAAATGCAGATGTCATTACTGAACAAAGAAAAAAACAAGCACCTGATGAGACAATACCATTTCAACGAAGAGTTCAAGTAATTAAAAACTTTGAACTCAAGAAACCAAAGAAGCCACTCGATGTTGGTGAATATGAGGGAGATATGAAGATTATTTAGGACCTATTGCCACAATAACCATCGTGCATGGGGCAGATTTATATCTGAATTTGAGAGTGTAATGAATATCTTGCCTCATGAATCTACTGGGTTCACACCTGAGGAAATCCTGCTCAATAATAAAAGCAAATGCTTAATTGAGGAAAAACTAGAGTTCCCACCATCCACAGATTTGGGATTAGCCCAGAAGAGAGAGTTGGTAAAAGAAAAAACAAAGCAGGAAGCAGAGGCGAGCTCTAAAAGGCATAATAGGTACATGAAGTTTGCTAGTTTCAAGATCGGAGAATATGCTCTTTTGAAGACTCTTGAAAAATCAAGTGAACTTAACCACGAAATTTCAAAATTTAGATATGTATATAATGGGCCATTCATAATAAAAGATATACCTCACAACAATGCCTACTACTTAAAGTCCAGGTATCCCCTTGGTGTCCGTAACATAGTGGATCTCAAACTGTATGTCCCTAGGAATGAGTAATGAAATATATTCAAACATTGCACTGGGATATGTGTATTATACTGTAATATAAATATACATATCTTATAAAGTTACTGTACTGCATTTAAATGTAATTTATGTTTAGTTAAAAATGTTGGTATCTATATAAAATTGCTGATAGTTCCTTATAAGTTTCAGATACTAAAAAGCTGTTGTAAATGACTACAGGCAAAATGCTGCCAAACTGAAAAGAAATGTGGACTGCCTTAAATACAGAGTGGGCAACATAAAAGTCTTGTCAAACTGGGAAAGAACATATATCTGAAATAGACTGCCAAAACCCAAAGTTAGCAGCCAATTGATTAATTGTATATATATATATATATATATATATATATATATATATATATATATATATATATATATATATATAGTGTTTAAATGTTTGCAAATATGGACTGCCAGATGCTACTGCAGGCAGCAAAATTATTTGATTATTATCTTAGTTAGCATTGTATGCACTTTGCTGTGGTTTTCAAAGATGGACCTCTGTTTCAAGTAAGGGCAGTGAGAAAATAACACTAGGTTTAATTTAAATATGTTTATATATCCACGTAAATATCAAAGAGTGGACAGCTATTATAGTAAGCAGCATTGAAAAATTTCTCACTTAATAAATTCGAAATTATGCCACAGGATGTATTATATTTACAGTATCAAAATTCTTTGTAATATTGTTAGGTGTATACTTGTATATGTGTACCAATAATTTTTTGAATACTTACAACATGATACATAATAATCTTGGTAATAGAGAAAAATTTTGATTACTACTTAACTTATTGTTTCACAAAATGAGAGTCAAATATCATAGGTGTACAGAATTAAATATTGATACTTATGTCTTATTTTGGTAACTATGTACATAAAATATATTGTGATTTAGTGTACTTTGAGATGTATTTTTTCTCATGCTGAACTCTAGTTGGATTGCTTTTTTTTTATTTTGACTGTTCGCCACCGTTTACGTGTTACTGACGTTTCATTGATGTATCCATAACAGGAAACATCAGTGAACCATGGGGCACAAGTAACACCTATTTTTGACCTATTTTGCATCTGTATCGATATATCTAAATCACTTTGTAGTATTGCTTATGTATAATGTTGTAAATGTCATAGAAATGTATATACGTTTCAGTTATGTGAATTTCTGAACGATGTTGCTTAAATTATGCTTGTGAATTTAAATAACTACTGAAATGATTGTCATGTAATGTACTAGAAATGAGTTGGTCCCTAATTTGGGAGCGTAGGGTTTAATGTAAAAGATGTGGGGAAGCCCCGCAGCTACAGAAGTAGCCTGGTGGAGTGGGTAAAGGTGTGGTTGGCGCACAAGTGGCAACTCGTCCTTTGAGACCAGTAAAGAGTTTACAAAACCAATTATCGACACACAAGACACTAGTGGCAATTCTAAACAGGGAAAAGCTTGAATTCATTCTGAATTCAAATCAGGGGGTCTACTAATGACCATAATCTATAACGTCATTGCCTAATGCAGTGTCTCTATGCCTGTGCATTAACAAACCTATATTAGAATAGATAACACAGTAAATAGTTCTTTCCTAAACTCAGACTGTAGCAACTAAACGGAATGCAACCCTAATGACACTGGTTCTGAAGCAGTCTTTGCATTGCTTCATTAACTAACCAGTCTAGTACATGAGGACTCTTAAACTATGCTCATTAACAAAACTACACCACTATGTATGAGAAATGGTAAGTATTCTTATCATTAATTATTAAATAAGTAAAGCACAACAAACTATAACTCTTTAAACAACAAATGTGCTTTCATAAGCAGTCTTTTAACTTAATCAAAAATATAATTGGCTGTGCAAGTAACAGCACAACATTATATTCAAGTTCAACCACTTTCTCATAATAAATTAGGACACTTGGAATTAAATTCACTAGGATAGGATTCATGTCCAGGTTTGTGATTTTGGAAATCACGGGTGTAAGATAGAGTTTTTAGCAACACCATGATTATTATTAAGTTCAACCAAATTTCACAAATACGTGGTCCATTTTCAGAGTGCCAAATATAAACAATTTAGTGTAAGGCTGGTGGTCCTGGTGGGGCAATTTGCATTGGCTGTTAACCTGGTGGCGATGCAATCATGGCAATACTGTTGGCCTCGCCTTATTACTGATCTTCTTGGCGTCGAAGTAATATTTTTCTAGGGCCAAAAACCATACCATGATAATGGTATCACCAAATTCAGCATTCGAGGCCCATAAATACTGCCCTTAAGCTCTTCTGGGGTCAAAACGCCAGGAATAGAGCAACTACGTCCCGCTGCTGTTGGCATGGTGTTGGCACGTTGTTAAGAGGCATACGTTGCTGTTTACTATCTCATTGGCCATTTGTTTATCTGACTTACTAGTTAGTAGCACATTTATCTGCTTGTTATGTTACTGCGTTGTAGTGTGAACAAATATAAAGGAAAGAGTTAAGTGTGTGTGTCAAGGCTGACGACCTGTTTTAATATGTAATGTTACAACTTCCTTTATTGCTGGGAGAATGACTGTTCCTGACCCATCGTTTCATATTGTTTACACGCTGCTGGAGTATTTCGGAAACGAATCCCAGTTTGATTGCTCTGTTTCCATTAGGTTATCTCACAGCCAGCCTTCTCAAAAATTCTTCACAGAGGTTTGTGATTTTGGAAATCACTGTTGCCGTTGAAGGTGGTAGGTAGTATCGTTACAAGTCCAACCAGTTCCTGATGTTCTCTTCCAGAACGACATTTCTGCGGCTTCGAGGCGATATCTCTCTTGGTTTGCTAAGGTCCGGCTCTCACTCCAGTATGGCAGGACACTCCACATAACGGTCTTTACAAACCTTCTCTTAGTGTGGAAGATGATATACCTGTTCAATAGAAGGTTCTTCCTATTTCGCAAGGTCCTCTTGGCTAGTGCTAATTCCTCTCTTGATTTCCTTGAGACATTGATTTCCTCCACAAGGCTACCGAGGTAGCGAAAATCGGTAACTGCCTCTAGTCGCTACTGCCTATTTTTATGTCAGTCTTTCCGCCATCTTCTTTCTTCCCTATATCAATGACTTTTGTTTTAGTCGTATTACTTTTAGTTTTTTATCCCTTAATTTAGAACCTTGAGCTTTGTATTCAGTTTTGAGTCTGCTACTATTGTAATGTCACCGTTAAATCTGATGAAGTGAATGTAAGTACCATTAATTTTGATTCCAGTTTTTTTTCTTCCAATGTTGTTATTGCCTCTTCCATGAACATATTGATAACTAATGCGATAGAGGGCATCCCTGTCTTACTCTACTTCTCTGTTGCTACCGTTAATATCCACTTCAGTTCTTCGATAATTGCATATCCTCGAGATTAATCTGGGTTAATTATATATTGACGATACTCGCCAGTTCGCACATTTATTCAAATAATAACATTCAGTTAAGTATATCAAATAATTTATCTAAAACATTAAATGCTATTCATGTTTCTCTGTTTACTTCTATACTTCTTTCAAAAACTTGACGTAGTGCCAATAAGCTTCTCTCGTCTCTTTCCGTGATCTGAAGCCAAACTGATCACTGGCTACATTCTAGTCTACTTTCTTTTTAATCCTGTCTGTCATAATTTGTGTTAATATTTTTGATGAATGTAACAGAACGGGTTGTGTTCTACACTCCTGGAAATTGAAATAAGAACTTCGTGAATTCATTGCCCCAGGAAGGTGAAACTTTATTGACACATTCCTGGGGTCAGATACATCACATGATCACACTGACAGAACCACAGGCACATAAACACAGGCAACAGAGCATGCACAATGTCGGCACTAGTACAGTGTATATCCACCTTTCGCAGCAATGCAGGCTGCTATTCTCCCATGGAGACGATCGTAGAGATGCTGGATGTAGTCCTGTGGAACGGCTTGCCATGCCATTTCCACCTGGCGCCTCAGTTGGACCAGCGTTCGTGCTGGACGTGCAGACCGCGTGAGACGACGCTTCATCCAAGTCCCAAACATGCTCAATGGAGGACAGATCCGGAGATCTTGCAGGCCAGGGTAGTTGACTTACACCTTCTAGAGCACGTTGGGTGGCACGAGATACATGCGGACGTGCATTGTCCTGTTGGAACAGCAAGTTCCCTTGCCGGTCTAGGAATAGTAGAACGATGGGTTCGATGACGGTTTGGATGTACCGTGCACTATTCAGTGTCCTCTCGACGATCACCAGAGGTGTACGGCCAGTGTAGGAGATCGCTCCCCACACCATGATGCCGGGTGTTGGCCCTGTGTGCCTCGGTCGTATGCAGTCCTGATTGTGGCGCTCACCTGCACGGCGCCAAACACGCATACGACCATCATTGGCACCAAGGCAGCGACTCTCATCGCTGAAGACGACACGTCTCCATTCGTCCCTCCATTCACGCCTGTCGCGACACCACTGGAGGCGGGCTGCACGATATTGGGGCGTGAGCGGAAGACGGCCTAACGGTGTGCGGGACCGTAGCCCAGCTTCATGGAGACGGTTGCGAATGGTCCTCGCCGATACCCCAGGAGCAACAGTGTCTCTAATTTGCTGGGAAGTGGCGGTGCGGTCCCCTACGGCACTGTGTAGGATCCTACGGTCTTGGCGTGCATCCGTGCGTCGCTGCGGTCCGGTCCCAGGTCGACGGGCACGTGCACCTTCCGCCGACCACTGGCGACAACATCGATGTACTGTGGAGACCTCACGCTCCACGTGTTGAGCAATTCGGCGGTACGTCCACCCGGCCTCCTGCATGCCCACTATACGCCCTCGCTCAAAGTCCGTCAACTGCACATACGGTTCACGTCCACGCTGTCGCGGCATGCTACCAGTGTTAAAGACTGCGATGGAGCTCCGTATGCCACGGCAAACTGGCTGACACTGACGGCGGCGGTGCACAAATGCTGCGCAGCTAGCGCCATTCGACGGCCAACACCGCGGTTCCTGGTGTGTCCGCTGTGCCGTGCGTGTGATCATTGCTTGTACAGCCCTCTCGCAGTGTCCGGAGCAAGTATGGTGGGTCTGACACACCGGTGTCAATGTGTTCTTTTTTCCATTTCCAGGAGTGTATGATCTGTACACTCCTTTGCGTTTGCCCTCTTGCGTAATGCAACCGACCGAGGAGGCGCAGTGGTTAACACACTGGATTCGCAGTTGAGAAGACAACGATTCAATCCCGCGTCCGGCCATGCTGATTTAGGTTTTCCGTGGTTTCACTAAAACGCTTCAGGGAAATGCTGGGATGGTTCCTTTGGAAGGGCACGGCCGAATTCCTTCGCTAATCCGATGGTATCGCCTTTTGGTCCCCTCTGCCCCAAATCAGTCAACCAACAGTTATGCAGTAGTTCCACTTCTTGTGAAGTTAAACGGTGTGACATCCACTTCATAACACTTAGACACCACAGCAAATAATCTACTTTTGATGTTGTCCTACTATTTTGTAGGAGCTCTGCAGGGATATGCTCTATACCCGTTGCTGGTTCGATGTTAAGGTACTTAGTGGAAGGAAGAACTCTTCTTTTGTTATCTGTGGCCTCTTATTGTTTTCATCAATTAGTTTTCATCTACAATTAACCCACTCAAACTTCTAATTCCAGCATCTCTGTACAGGTCTTCTACATACTCATTATATCTGTCACTTACATCTTCTTGTGTCAAATAGCAGGTTCCAGTTTTATCTCTCACAATGTTACTCTTGATTCTCCCTCTGTGTTGCAACAGTTTAATATTGGAGTGAGGTTCACCCTCTACCCCATATTTAAAACCATCCTCTAGTTCTTTACTTATTTTGCCAGCCATTTCTCTTTCTCTAAAAGACATATTGTTGTTATCTTGTTTTTGATTGCTTTATACTGATCACCGTTATTTTCTTTAGTTTGTTGTTTTGTCAGTGAGTTCCAATATTTATGTGGTGATCCAGGACCTACTTACCAGGATCCTCATACGTCTGTGGCTGCTTTAGATTACGTTTGACTTGATAACATCCTAACTCTTTTCTTCCGTCTCTGGTTACGTTCATACACATATAAAACTCGGAGCTGTCGTTGGAGTGGCCCGTTTGTAACGGTTTGTTGTGGCTCTGCGGTGCCAACTGCTGTTCGAATTGCTGCTGCAGATGCAGTACGATGCGTCAGAGCCATACGCCGAAACCGATGGTCCTCCTTCAAGTGGCCTTCTGCTCTTCTTGCGACCGTACATTCTCGTGACCACCACTGCCAGCAGTCATGTACAGTGGCTTCATTCCTGCCAAGTCTTTCTGCAATGTCGTAAAAGGAATAATGTTCAAATGTGTGTGAAATCTTATGGGACTTGACTGCTAAGGTCATCAGTCCATAAGCTTACACACTACTTAACCTAAATTATCCTAAGGACAAACACACACACCCACGCCTGAGGGAGGACTCAAACCTCCGTTGGGATCAGCCACACAGTCCATGACTACAGCGCCTTAGACCGTTTTTTTATGTCATTTTGTTCGTTTTCTTTCGTTGCATCTGCTCGGGGCGGACATCGTAAGACTCCTTTAAGTTCATCGTTGATCGATTAACTCGGTTTTTTTTTATTACTGAGGGCAGCTAACCCTCTGACCGAAAAACAGTGAGCTACCATGCCCGCTTCCGCTTAGCTAATCCCGCGCGGCCTATTGCACGACCTCTTTTAAACTCAGTGAGGTGTTGATAATTGTGTCTTTGTCGCCTTAATGACATTCCTGACTAACATCAGCTCAACAAGTCCAGTCTCAAAGCTAAATAAGGCTCACGACCGTTACAGGGTGTGGTTAAAGAAAAGCATGATTTGTATCCTCGTAGTGGAATTTGAATAGACATCATCTTTCAGTTGTAGAAACACGCCTACCAAATTTGGTTTATGTCGCACAACTCCTTCTTTGTGGTGATGATGATGTTTGGTTTGTGGGACGCTCAACAGCGAGGTCATCATGGCCCATACAAAGTCCCAATCTTTACACAGCCCAATGTAGCCAATTTCACGATGGTGATGAAATGACGAGGACGACACAAACACCTAGTGCTCGGGCAGAGAAAAATCCCCAACCCAGACGGGAATCGAAACTGGGAGCCCGTGATCCAGAGGCAGCAACGCCAGCCACTAGACCACGACCTGCGGACTCCTTCTTGGTGTTAGTCTATTTTGAAATGGCAGCATTCACATTTTTTATGCTGCAGTCTTTCCTAAAATTACAAAAATTGCTTCGAGGGGGTTGGGATTGGGTTGTTTGGTGAAGGAGACCAGACAGCGAGGTCATCGGTCTCATCGGATTAGGGAAGGATGGGGAAGGAAGTCGACTGTGCCCTTTCAAAGCAACCATCCCGGCATTTGCCTGGAGCGATTTAGGGAAATCATGGAAAACCTAAATCAGGATGGCCGGAAGCGGGATTGAACCGTCGTCCTCCCGAATGCGAGTCCAGTGTCTAACAAAAAATTACTTCGAAAAAATAAGATTTTTCTTAATGTGAAAAACAGTTCGAAGGGACAACATGGTGAAGTACCTACAAAAATTATTTATTTATTTAATCAGCTCAGGTTAGGACGTTTAGGCCCTGTCTCACATCGGACTTTTCTTTTTTTGCATCGAAGTAATGTAAGAAATAAGAATAATTTTGAGGGTAGACAGTAACAGAAGAGTATTAATAGCGTGTAGAGAAGATGTGCAAAAACAGTACCAAGAATGAAGTTAATACCAACAGTGGTGCTATCACTGCTTCTACTGCAGCTTCTCTAAGAGTAAAAACGATAATTATAGTGATACTGGCACATACAAATTGTACTTATGGGTATACATAAGTTATTTCTACCATGACGAGTTCTGAGGGAAAGAAATTTCGGTAGTATGCACCAGTTAAGAGCATTGGGAAATGGGGAAGATATGCCTGGAAGGACGAATGGAAAAGAGTAACGACTGCGTACCGGAACAAAGGCAGACATTACTGTGGCTTCTGAAGATATGTCATTACCTGTCTTCTGAAGGTGGAGATGTTATTCAGTTCTCTAATAAAATGAGGAAGATTATTCCAGTTTTTAGTTCCAGCTACTGGCTTCGAGAAAGCGTCTCAGTGATGGACTGGGGCAAAAAGGGTATTGCTCTGTTGGGAACGAGCATTTCTGCCATGTTGCTCAGGGTAGAGCGTTAAGGTCTAGGAGAGATGTGCGGGACAGCGAACATTGATAACACAACAGAAGAGGCAGAACGTATGGAAATCTCTGCGTCCGTTTGCTCGTAGCCACTATAGCTCTGCATTTGTCGGTGACGTGGTTTCCCCACCACGAGGGAAGGCCGCTGTTTACAAGTCACCCCGCGTTTGTCCAATGTGGAGAGTCTCTCGTTCCAGAAACGGAAGTTTGCGCTGAAACCACTGAAGAGAAGTTTCAGTACGAACTAAAATGTGTGCTACTGATACCCAGTGTAGAAAATGAGCTGTCAATACAGCATAAGCTGCTGAGTGTACAGGGGCTACAACAATATGTTGTTGTTGTAGTCTTCAGTCCTGAGACTGGTGCATGCAGCTCTCCATGCTGCTCTATCCTGTGCAAGCTCCTTCATCTCCTACATCCTTCTGAATCTTCTTCGTGTATTCATCTCTTGGTCTCCCTCTACGATTTTTACCCTCCACGCTGCCCTCTAATACTAAATTGGTGATCCCTTGATGCCTCAGAACATGTCCTACCATCCGATCCCTTCTTCTAGTCAAGTTGTGCCACAAACTCCTCTTCTCCCAATTCTATTCAATACCTCCTCATCAGTTATATGACCTATCCAACTAATCTTCAGCATTCTTCTGTAGTACCACATTTCGAAAGCTTCTATACTCTTCTTGTCTAAATTTATCGGCCCCGTTTCACTTCCATACATGGCTACACTCCATACAAATACTTTCAGAAATGACTTCCTGATACTTAAATCTTTGCCTTTCCTTAATCTAGCTTCTAAGATAAGTTGTAGGGTCAGTATTGCCTCAAATGTTCCAAAATTTCTACGGAATACAAATTGATCTTCCCCGAGGTCGGCTTCTACCAGTTTTTCCATTCGTCTATAAAGAATTCGCGTTAGTATTTTGCACCCGTGACTTATTAAACTGATAGTTCGGTAATTTTCACATCTGTCAACACCTGCTTTCTTTGGGATTGGAATTATTATATTCATCTTGAAGTCTGAGGGTATTTCGCCTGTCCCATACATCTTGCTCACCAGATGGTAGAGTTTTGTCAGAACTGGCAGTCCCAAGGCTGTCAGTAGTTCTAATGGAATGTTGTCTACTCCTGGGGCCTTGTTTCGACTTAGGTCTTTCAGTGCTCTGTCAAACTTTTCACGCAGTATCATATCTCCCATTTCATCTTCATCTACCTCCTCTTCCATTTCCACAATATTGTCCTCGAGGACAACGCCCTTGTATAGTCCGTCTATATACTCCTTCCACCTTTCTGCTTTCCCTTCTTTGCTTATAACTGGGTTTCCATCTGAACTCTTGACATTCATACAAGTGGTTCTCTTCTCTCCAAAGGTCTCCTTAATTTTCCTGTATACAGCATCTATCTTACTCCTAGTGAGATAAGCCTCTAAGACCTTACATTTGTTCTCTAGCCATCTCTATTTAGCCATTTTGCACTTCCCGTCGATCTCATTTTTGAGACGCTTGTATTCCTTTTTGCCTGCTTCATTTAGTGCATTTTTATATTTTCTCCTTTCATCAATTAAATTCAATATTTCTTCTGTTACCCAAGGATTTCTACTAGCCCTCGTCTTTTTACCTGCTCGATTCTCTGCTGCCTTCACTACTGCCGGCCGTAGTGGCCGAGCGGTTCTAGACGCTACAGTCTGGAACCGCGCGACCGCTACGGTCGCAGGTTCGAATCCTGCCTCGGGCATGGATATGTGTGATGTCCTTAGGTTAGTTAGGTTTAAGTAGTTCTAAGTTCTAGGGGACTGATGACCACAGCAGTTAAGTCCCATAGTGCTCAAGGCCATTTTTTTTTTGAGCCTTCACTACTTCATCCCTCAGAGCTACCCATTCTTCTTCTACTGTATTTATTTCCCCCACTCCTGTCAATTGTTGCCTTACGCTCTTCCTGAAACTCTGTACAACCTCTGGTTCTTTCAGTTTATCCAGGTCCCATCTCCTTAAATTCCCACCTTTTTGCAGTTTCTTCAGTTTTAATCTACAGTTCATAATGAATAGATGGTGGTCAGAGTCCACATATGGCCCTGGAAATATCTTACAATTTAAAACCTGCTTCCTCAATCTCTTTCTCACCATCGTATAATCTATCTGATACCTTCTAGTATCTCCAGGCTTCTTCCATGTATAAAACCTTCTTTCATGATTCTTGAACCAAGTGTTAGCTGTGATTAGGTTTTGCTCTGTGCAAAATTCTACTAGGCGGCTTCCTCTTTCATTTCTTCCCTCCAATCCATATTCACCTACTACGTTTCCTTCTCTCACTTTTCCTACTGCCGAATTCCAGTCACCGATGACTATTAAATTTTCGTCTCCATTCAGTATCTGAATAATTTCTTTTATCTCATCATACATTTCATCAATTTCTTCGTCATCTGCAGAGCTAGTTGGCATATAAACTTGTACTACTGTAGTAGGCGTGGGCTTCGTGTCTATCTTGGCCACAATAATGCGTTCACTATCGTGTTTGTAGTTGCTTACCCGCACTCCTATTTTCTTTTATTCATCTTTAAACCTTCCCCTGCATTACCCCTATTTGTTTTTCTATTGATAACCATTTATTCCTCCTGCCACCGAACTTCACTAATTCCCACTATATCTAACTTTAACCTATCCATTTCCCTTTTTAAATTTTCTAATCTATCTGCCTGGTTAAGGGATCTGACATTCCAAGCTCCGATCCGTAGAATGCCAGTTTTCTTTTTCCTGATAACGACGTCCTCCTGAGTAGTCCCCGCCCGGAGATCCGAATGGGGGACTATTTACCTCCGGAATATTTTACCCAAGAGGACGCCATCGTCATTTATCCATACAGTAAAGCTGCATGCCCTCGGGAAAAAATTACGGCTGTAGTTTCCCCTTGCTTTCAGCTGTTCGCAGTACCAGCACAGCAAGGCTGTTTTGGTTAATGTTGCAAGGCCAGGTCAGTCAATCATCCAGACTTTTGCCCCTGCAACTACTGAAAAGGCTGCTGCCTCTCTTCAGGAACCATACGTTTGTCTGGCCTCTCAACAGATACCCCTCCTTTGTGGTTGCACCTACGGCACGGCCATCTGTATCGCTGAGGCACGCAAGCCTCCCCACCAACAGCAAGGTCCATGGTTGATGGGGGGGGGGGGGGGGGGGAGTACAATAATATGTAAACACTGAAATGAAAACATATTAGTATGCCTAACACGGTGTAGGAAGCCCGGTGGAATTCGAAATAGCTTCCAGTCGTATCGTAATGGATAAATAGAGGTCCTATATTGGTTGGAAGTGAATGGTATAGTATTTTTCCTGCGCAATAGTGACAAGTTCGGGTAACGATGATGGAAGTGGATAGCGATCGCTCACTTTTCTCTCCAAAGAAGAGAATAAAAGCTCAGTACTGAAGACCACAAAGGTTCAATTTTGAAGGCCACAAAGGCTCAGTACTGAAGACCACAAAGGCTCATTATTGAAGGCCACAAAGGCTCAGCACTGAAGACCACGAAGGCTCAGTATTGAAGACCACAAAGGCTCAGTATTGAAGGCCACAAAGGCTCAGTATTGCTAAGATATGGTGACCAGAACCAGTCCTGTATAACGGTAGCTGTGCGTAATGGGCGCCCTGTCATCTTGGAAAACACAGTCCCTATTTGGGAACAATCATCGTACCACGGGACGGACATGATCAGCCAAAGTGGTCACAAAGTCCGTGGCAGTAATGAGGCCACACAGAGCGCCCATGGGGACCACGGAATATCACCATATAGCTGCTCAAATAATCACCAAATGATCGTCGTATTAGTCTCTTGGGGCGTATACCCGACCAGAAAAATACTAAACTAAACACGACCTGAACAGGCCATGAAGGGCCAACAATACCGACCGGCCGCCGTGTCATCCTCAGTCCGCAGACAACGCTGGATGCGGATATGGAGGGGCATGTGGTCAGCACGCCGCTCTCCCGGCCGTATGTCACTTTACGAGACCGGAGCCGCTACTTCTTCATCAAGTAGCTCCTCAGTTTGCCTCACAAGGGCTGAGTGCACACTGTTTGCCCATAGCGCTACGCAGATCGGATGGTCACCCGTTCAAGTGCTAGCCCAGCCCGACAACACTTAAATTCGGTGGTCTGACGGGAACCGGTATTACCACTGCGTTACTCGGCCAGAAATTGGAAAGAATGTGGAACAAGACCAAATGACTTCTTTGCATTGTTCCACGGGTTAGGCGCTACGTTTTCGTGTTACGGCCATTTGAATCACTGGTGAGTGTTTTGGAATTCCAGCTTGCCCTGCAATTTCCTGCTTGCGGAGTTCCCTTGGTGTTGTTATGCTGCTGGCAGTGTTCGTGAGTTCAAATTCAGATGGCTCTGAGCACTATGGGACCTAACGTCTGACGTCATCAGTCTCCTAGACTTAGAACTACGTAAACCTAACTAACCTAAGGACATCACACACATCCCTGCCCGAGGTAGAATTCGAACCTGCGGCGACCTTAGCAACCGTGTGGTTCCGGACTGAAGCGCCTAGAACTGCTCGACCACATCGGACGGCTGTTCGTGAGTGCAGCATTCAGTTTTGTAGTGGCTTTTGCACCTGTCGTCCTTTTATTTTTCGATACAATTCTCTTGAATGACCGTCTGTCACGACTCCTCAACACACACTTCCGTCCTCATTATGGCTTGGCGGGTGGTGTTTTTCCGCATTCCCCTGTATGCTGTATAAATCGTAGATATGATGCCTATTGGGACACCAAAAACTTCGACTACCTTGGTTACCGAAACACCCACCATTGGAGCACCAACAATTTGGCCACGTTTGAATTCTCTTAGCTCCGACGTAATGAACTTAGAACTGCACAGAATGCCGTTCTGACCGTGTCTGACTCTTGCAACGTTTTGACGACATTACACTGATGGTGTTCGCGGTCAGATAGAACAGCGAAAGCAGCAAGCTTGGCCGGCACCTCCATTTATGTTCGAGTATGCATTTCTCGCTCTGCTTTCGTATTTTCTTCTCCAGCCCCTGTTCCATTTTTTCTGCAGCTGTGGCAGAAAAGTAACGACCAATGTTTGTTATCGCATGTTCTAGTGAGGTGTCTCTGTGAGGATAATGGCGACAGCTCTACAACTGAGGGTCGTTTTGACGCTCAGCTCCTTGTGAGGTGAATCTGGGAAGTCCTCGCGCCCCGTCCAGCCGGCTTCCTGGCTGGCGGCCGTGTGCGGTACGCGAGACTCGGTGCTGAACGTCTGTCAGTTTTCTGTACTGCTAAGTTATTAAAAACCGGGCTCCATAGGAGTCGCCAGTGTTGCACTGACCCTGGAGAGGGGGTTAAACCTTTCCGTGTCCCAAAACCACTTGCAAATGTCCTGTAGCTACGGAGCCGTTTTCAGAAAGGTCCCGTGTTCAACGAGTGGGCTGAAAATGAACACAGCTAACAGTCAGGACAGCACCTCGTGGTGATTTTTTTTTAAAAATTACATTTTGATCAAATTATTATTCTCTTGAGAGGATTCAGAAATCTGATGTGAGTTTTGCACCACTTCTTGGTTGGAAGAGCAAAGACTTTTCAAAAAGCTTAAGTACTGTAAGTTATAGTTTATCTATATTTCAACTGAAATCGTTTACAGAAGGTGTAGCGTCTCATGATTAAGAACAGAGATCGCATTGCCACTTAATTTATTTGTGTCATGATCATGTTCGATCACGACCGGATATTTATTTATTTATTTATCGTATGGCAAGAAACAAACAGACAAATCGCTAATATAACAAACGTTAATAATTGCAAAACAACATTACTAGTATAACAAAGTTTACGGATTACAAACAAACATCAAGTCTATTAATATAATCTATCGACTCTGGAGTTGCGAGCAGGAAGTCATCGGGGCTCCCATTATAGGCTCTTCTGAAACACTCTTCAACAATGTGGCTGATGGTCTGACTTTCTCCGCAGTCACACCGAGGGAATGGTATTTTACTCCACTTATACAGGGAGTAAGCCCATCTGTCATGACGAGTTCTAATCCTACTTAGAGTGGACAACGTTTTGCGTGGTAGGTCAAAACCAGGTGGCGTTTGTGTGATGCAAGGCATGTTATGATTTTTGCATGCATTCCATTTTTTAGACCATGTGTTTGTGATACTGCAACCTTCTTGTACACAGTTCCTTGCTGTTCTTGTTGGCGGGTTCCTAGATCGGAGCCTCGGTGGATTGGCAGGCTTAGATTTCCCATGGTGCTCCACACAGCCTACGTCTTGCCTTCGACACCCAGGAGCGCTGCAGGCTGCCTCTTACATTCTCTGAGCTCCGAGACACTCCACTGGGTCAGTATGTCGCAGGTGTGGCGGCGGGATGTGGCTTAATATTGGGAGCCATTGCGTTGGAGTGGGTTTAATTACTCCAGAAATCATCCTTAGAGAGTTATGCAACTGGCCATCCACCTTTTTTTACATGTGGACTGTTTAGCCAAATCGGAGCACAGTATTCGGCAGCCGAGAATACAGTTGCTAAAGCAGAGGTGCGGAGAGTGGAGGCCGTTGCTCCCCAGGTAGTACCACAGAGCTTTTGAATAATGTTGTTTCTTCAAAACAAAACCGGATATGAGACATAGCAACTACGAACAGAGAAACCTAAGGGGCCAGACACATTAAAAGAAGTTGGATTTAAATCACAAACAAGGTAAATAGCAATGCGTCTTCTGCCTTAACTATGACGTTTGCCGACATGCAGTCGGTCCCTGGTAGCTGTATGAAAACTATAAAAACACCGTTATTTCTGTTGCTATTAATAGGAGATGGATGGCATAGAAATACTTTAAGTAATAAGCACGCACTACAACATTTGAGAGCACAATAACCAATTTAATTACCTTAGGTAGTATTTCTAACAATAGGCTCCGTACATTTCAATTTTATATCTCGCTGGCTGTTTCTTTAAATAAAGTCCTTTAACATTCTCGACATTTCATCTTAGCTGCACACATAAATTCTTACATAGCACTGCACAATAGTAGTATTTTATAATAACTAATTAGTGACTGCGGACCACGCCATCTACGCGTCCGCCGACTTTAAAAAAATATCAAGATTGTGTTAACAGAGTAGGATTACAATTCTTCAGCTGTCAAAAAATAAGAAACACAAAATATCTCTATCGATACAATTTATGAACAATTCGTATTCCGCGATGTGGCGCGTAAGGTATTCTTTGAAATATCAAGTGGTCGCTGCTCAGCGACGATCTGAGAAATTTTTACACAGATGGGTTTTATGAACCTGCATGGTTAGATCATCGAATGTAAGTTTATTTAAGCTATCGAAGCAGATACTAATATTACAACCTGAAGCTGGTCCCCGGCCACCTCCCCCGATACTGTCCACATCGAGAAGACACAATGGGAATTCCAAACCAGTATGCCTAAAGGTGCATAAGAACGCGTCAGTTAACGTCTTTATTCAAGCAAATGTAATTTATAGATATGACTTAGACATTGTGAAGCCGTCTATTTCATTCAACACCACCTCTAACTCCACTCTTTCGTATGCTTTATGCACTTATCCACTACACTGGGCTATAAAATCAGAAGTAACCGATCAGAGCTCCACGCTAACCTATGAGAAATAAATTTCCGAGTCTTTTAACCATTTCAGACTGCCTGATCGAGTTTATTGGTAACTGAGGATGAGTCACTCCCGAGTGGATGCACGCGACTCTCCCAAGACGTCGCCTCCGCTCCACACAGCCTACGTCTTGCCTTCGACACCCAGGAGCGCTGCGGGCTGCCTCTTACATTCTCTGAGCTCCGGGACACTCCGCGACAGTGTTTCTACATTGAAGCGTCAGAGACTCAAGCGTAAGGAAGCCATTTTCAGTGGTCGTTCCCTGTTCCGACTAGAAAGTAATGCTTCTCTCAAGTTTATTTCCAACATGTGCTGGAAAACACCAGCAAGTCACTAGCCTTTAAAACAGCCAACTAGACTCTGACTGCCGGCCGCGGTGGTCTCGCGGTTCTGGGCGCGCAGTCCGGAACCGTGCGACTGCTGCGGTCGCAGGTTCGAGTCCTGCCTCGGGCATGGATGTGTGTGATGTCCTTAGGTTAGTTGGGTTTAGGTAGTTCTAAGTTCTAGGGGACTGATGACCACAGCAGTTGAGTCCCATAGTGCTCAGAGCCATTTGAACCATTTTTTTTAGACTCTGACTACGAATAGCTTCAGGTGGATTAATTTGGAAGGTCTTATGGGGCCAAACTGCTGAGGTCATCGGTCCCTAAGCCTACACACTACTTAATGTAACTTAAACTAACTTACGCTACGGACAACATAGACACCCACGCCCGAGGGAGGACTCGAAACTCCAATGGGGGGAGCCGCTCGGATCATGACAAGTCGCCTCAGATCACGCGGCTACATCGTGCGGCTCAGGTGGTTTACGGGAAGACCGAACCATGCACTCCAGCCTGGACAAATCCCCTGTCATCAGGTTCCGGAAACTGCCTGTAGGTCGCCAGTGCGATCCAGTGGATTGACTAGGAATGATACGTTACAAAACTTACTCAGTGAGTACAAATATTAAAACGTGTCCCCATCTCTCAAACTCTTCCACAGTGGTAGAAAGTAAACACAAATGTCCATAAATTCCATAGCACAATACGACTGTATTTCTCTCCTCATCTTGGTTCAATGACTATTAATCAAATTTTTAATGGAGCAGGGTTTATATAAAACACATTAAGCAACATATTACACTACTGGCCATTAAAGATGCTACATCAAGAAGAAATGCAGATGATAAACGGGTATTCATTGGACAAATATATTATACTAGAATTGACATGTGATTACATTTTCACGCAATCTGGGTGCATAGATCCTGAGAAATCAGTACCCAGAACAACCAGCTCAGGCCGTAATAATGGCCTTGATACGCCGGGGCATTGAGTCAAACAGAGCTTGGATGGCGTGTACAAGTACAGCTGCCCATGCAACTTCAACAGGATACCACAGTTCATCAAGAGTAGTGACTCGCATATTGTGACGAGCCAATTGCTCGTCCCCCATTGACCAGACGTTTTCAGTTGGTGAGAGATTTGGAAAATGTGCTGGTCAGGGCAGCAGTCGAACATTTTCTGTATCCAGAAAGGCTCGTTCAGGACCTCCAACATGCGGTCGTGCATTATGCTGCTGAAATGTAGGGTTTTGCAGGGATCGAATGAAGGGTAGAGCCACGGGTCATAACACATCTGACATATAACGTCCACTGTTCAGACGTCCATCAATGCGAGCAATAGGTGACCGAGACGTGTAATCAATGGCACCCCCTACCATCAAGCCGTTTGATACGCCAGTATGGCGATGACGAATACACGCTTCCAATGTGCGTTCACCGCGATGTCGTCAAACACGGATGCGGCCATCATGATGCTGTAAACAGAACCTGGATTCATCCGAAAAAATGACGTTTGCCATTCGTGTACCCAGGTTCGTCGTTGAGTACACCATCGCAGGCGCTCCTGTCTGTGATGCAGCGTCGAGGGTAACCGGAGACATGGTCTTCGAGCTGATAGTCCATGCTGCAACAAGCATCGTCGAACTATTCGTGCAGATGGTTGTTGTCTTGCAAACGTCCCCATCTGTTGACTCGGGGATCGAGACGTGGCTGCACGATCCGTTACAGCCATACGGATAAGATGCCTGTCATCTCGACTGGTAGTGACACGAGGCCGTTGAGATCCAGCACGGCGTTCCGTATTACCCTTCTGAACCCACCGATTCCATATTCTGCTAACAGTCATTGGCTCTCGACCAACGCGAGCAGCAATGTCGCGATACGATAAACCGCAATCGCGATAGGCTACAATCCGACCTTTATCAAAGTCGGAAACGTGATGGTACGCATTTCTCCTCCTTACACGAGGCATCACAACGACGTTTCATCAGTCAACGCCGGTCAACTGCTGTTTGTGTATGAGAAATTGGTTGGAAACTTTCTCCTCATGTCAGCACGTTGTAGGTGTCGCCATAGGCGCCAATCTTGTGTGACTGCTCTGAAAAGCTAATCAATTGCATATCACAGCATCTTCTTCTTGTCGGTTAAATTTCGCGTCTGTAGCACGTCATCTTCGTGGTGTAGCAATCTTAATGGCCAGTAGTGTAAAAGCATAGCTTCAGTGTTACTCATTATTTCAATGTCTAAAAAAATGTGAGATCCAGAGGGACTGTGTTCCTTGTCATCAGGGTGTAATATGAGCATAGTGGAAGATTCTAATATTCGTGATTTATTGGTCAGAATCATCGGCGATCAGATAGCGCTCATTAGGTCTTTCTGGGCATCTTCTGTTTTGGTAGTGCAGGCAACAAATGTGCTTAATTTACAAGTGGACAGAGTTTGCAGCCGTCATTCTACGGTACAACCTTGCCACACTGACGAATAAGTACTCCTGTTGAACAGTTTCAGCCACTCGAACGGCGTCGGATTTTGGGCCTGCGGAAAGCTGGATCGGCGTATTGACCGACTGCTGCTCATGTTGAGCACAATGTATCGGTTGTGGTGTAACACTGAAAATGCAGATAAAATACCTTCTGCACCATCCAAAATTTGCTCCGTTTAATGTCGATTGATAACTTGCACTGTGCTTTTGTTTCTGAACCTGTAAGCTCTATTACAGAAACTATATTTTTACATAATCGATGTACTAGTGTATTGTAAATTGCTGGGTAATAGCTAATGGAACTTTAGTGAAATGTATCGATAGCAAAGACAAAATGGCAGTAGCTGTGCCGTTGTTTGTCTTTGCTTATGGAGAGTCTCTATAGCGTTGCGACCAGAGAGGAGGCAGAGGAGCTTGACTCATGCTAGAGTGCGGAAGTGTTTGTTGGGCGCTCCCGCCGCCGCGGTGTGCAGCTATGACAGCGCCAGCGTAGACGCGCCTGATTCGTTGACCCGGGCGTATTGAGAGCACGGTAGGAGTGGACAGCCGGAGGAAGCTGCAGTTCCAACTGTTGCCTGTCCCGTAATTATCCGTGGCGCTGGAGACGACTCGGGGTTCTTCTCATCGAACAGCAGCATCAGCAACAACAACGGCAGCTCAGCAAGGCGTCGGCTGCATTCTTCGTCGTCCGCACAGCTACAACATCGTAAGACTGTTAAGGCACTGCCGAGCATCATTTCTTAAAAATAGTATGAATAACTTGAATAATAACTTGCAGTAGTAAAAATTTGTGGGGCACCTGTATTGTCATTGTCCTCTCAGACATTATGACCACCCAGGGTCCCTTTCCATTCCGTGTAAACACCGAGTGTCGTAAGAATATGAACAGTGATTAACAATTTACTGCCAGTTTGTGTGTTTGCTAAAGAACAGTTTCGGTTTAAATTTTTTGCTGCAGTAACTGTTCATTCTTGTATTGCATAACAGCAACTTAAAGTAAAGTAAAATTTCACTGGCAAAACTAATAGCTAAAGATACAGTGCAAATGAAGAGTGGGCAATTTGATTTATTCTGTATTTGGCCTAGCGAGTGATTTCTTCTAGCTTGGTATGTATTTTATGATTGTTATTTTAAAAGTAAAAACAATGCTCGTATCCCACCCATAACAAGATTATCATCTAAATTTAGCTTAAATTTAGAATAGATTCTTTCTTCAGAAGAGTCTGTTGTACACGTCCCTCCAACTATCGAGTGTTATTCTCCTTCGGTAACGATAGCCTTATTCACGGTAAAATTTCATCAGGCATATGTGATCACGGTCAGTTATATCGCAGTCCAGGAGGCCGATTAAGAAGGAGGAGGGTACAGTGTGTCGATGATTTCAGTAGTGACCTGTGGCACAACCCCACACCTGTATAAGAGGTTCTGGAAGTCCGTGTAGTGCAAACGGACGACAAGATCGATGTACTGTGCGAGCATCGGTGAACGACGGAATATTGTCCAAGGATGAAATCCGAGCATATTGCGCCTGCAGTGCCATCAGCCGGCACTGGGAGCGGTATGATTGCATCAAGAGTAAGACCACGAGTGCCTCTGGCCTGGATACCACTGATAACAAGACACCGTCATGCACGGCTACTTGTATGTTGTGAAACAGTTGACTGGACATGGGAATTGCGCTCTGTTGTCTTCTATGAGGAGAGTGGGTTCTGTCTGTATACAGCAATGAACTGTACGTGAATGGTGCAGACCTGGTGAGGTGCTTACTCCAGAGTACACTGGCCCACGACACCCAAGTCCAATCCCAGGCAATATGCTTTAGGTAGCCATCATGTACAACTTGCGATCACATTTGGTAAAGTAACCAGCAGTCCACTAAATCTGACAGGCTGTTATCCCCTTGCTATTGCCACTTCTTCACAGCAAGGTGACGTACTTTTCTAGTGGGACAAAGGAAGTCCAGACTCAGCTGCTGCGACGTAAGGTACTCTTCATGCTGTATAAGAACTTCCCTGGCCAGCAACATCACCAAATCCGTCGCCAGTTGAACACGTACGGGACAGGATGAATCAGGACCTTAATCGTTCTCCGAGGTCTGCAGGAACCATTGCTGAATTTGGATAAAACGCGCAAGATGGTTGCGATAATGACACTGGATGTCATTCGGCGCCTTTGTGATCGTTTGGGGCCGGTCGGAGTGGCCGAGCGGTTCTTAGCGCTACAGTCTGGAACCGCGCGACCACTACGGTCGCAGGTTCGAATCCTGCCACGGGCATGGATGTGTGTGATGGCCTTAGGTTAGTTACGTTTAAGTGGTTCTAAGTTCTAGGGGACTGATGAGCTCAGATGTTAAGTCCCATAGTGCCATTTGAACCATATGGTCCGAATGTGTTACCATATACTCGTACAGTGATGGACGACGCGTGACCTCACTTGTCAATAAGACGACCTTGTCCTCAAAGGCGTTGCTTTTTTTTTCGCAGCAGAGTGGCTACAGGCTAACAGTTTTAGAAGCAGGTGGTTTAACTCGTTCCAGCTACTTGCTGTAATCTGTAATACTCCTTCTTGCTCCAGAAGTAATTTAAACAAAAGTAATTTAGTCTTGTGAATGGCGTTGCTACTGAGAAACGATAAGGAAACAGTGCCCGCGCCACTGAGGTGGACCTCGACAAAGTAGCGTGCGACTCGGACTGTGGTTGCGGCCAGGCGACCCACCACGAGCAGGAGGCTGACTGGACACGGTGTCCAGTAGCCGGACCTGCTGGAGCTGTGCCGGACAGACAGCTACCCAGCGCGGCTGGACACGTCGGTCGGACCAGATTGCGGTGACCCAGTGCAGGGCATCGTAGGGCAGGGCAGGGCAGGCGTCGCCACGCGCCACCAGCCGCCAGCTGACCACGCCACGCGACTCGTCCCGGCCCGCCTCCAGCCCCCGCTGCCGTTCTCGGCGCCGCTCATCAACACCGGCACTCGTCTGTCACAGGTGCTCGGTCGTCCCCACTAGTTTCTCGGCGACAAGACTGCGAGTCGTGTGGTAGACGCCTGCGTCTCAGTGATGAAAGCGACGTCCTCGCTACAAAAAGTCGGAATGTCACAATTAAGGAAATCGCAATAACAGTAGAGTTTTATGAACGCTCAAAGTTAAGTTCTTCGTGGATATTGTTGACAAAGCCACACTACTGAGGACTAAAGGAATACAGAAAGCGTATTCCAAGCATTTCAAAACATCGACATTTATTTAATCGAGAAAATTCCTTCAAACATGGTACAAATGGCTCTAAGCACTACAGGACTTAACATCTGAGGTCATCAGTCCCCTAGACTTGGAACTACTTAAAGCTAACTAACCTAAGGACATCACACACATCCGTGCCCGGGGCAGGATTCGAACCTGCTACCGTAGCAGCAGCGCTGTTCTGACCGAAGCGCCGAAAACCGCTCGGCACAGCGGCCGGCGAGAAAATTACTTACTAAAACGTCAAACACTATTGAGAAAGCAGTAAATAACCTCCTTTCGAACTTTGTATTCTTTCTTAGCGTCAAATAGCATCCTAAACCTTTTTTTCTCCTTCGACAGAGATGGGTTTCTGACTGTTGAAACAATTTTCAGTATAAAAGAATTTTCACCTGCCTACTTATTTTTTTTATTTAACTTGTTTTGGTTGGGTCAACAGCCCCTCTGTTACATCGAGCTAGGCTTGCATACATACAATACCTTCTCCACATCACAGTTACCTAGGAAATAAAAATTTAAATATGACAAACTGTATTAAAATGATTTGTGTGTCTCAAGTAACAATGTGGGTAAATTACTGTACGAACATATAAACTTATTACTGGCAGTACTTGTACTGCTCCTGCTGCTCCTGCTATTGCCTCTAAAGGTGGTAATAATAATACTGATAATAATACGCTGAGTAACTGAAGTTCAGAAGGACTTGACGAAAGCAAAAACTGACGTAAAAAACACGTCAGACACGGATATATTCAGAAGCAAAATTGGTAAGTTGAAGTTCAATGAAATTCAAATTGCTCTGTGCACAATGGGACTTAACATCTGAGGTCATCAGTCCCCTAGATCTTAGAACTACTTAAACCTAACTAACCTAAGGACAGCACAGACATCCATGCCCGAGGCAGGATTCGAACCGTAGCAGCAGCGCGGTTCCGGACTGACGTGCCCAGAACCGCTCGGCCACAACGCCCGGCTGAAGTTCACTCCAGAGACGGAACTAAAAGCATACCGTCCAAAGAGCACCGAAGAAACAAAGAAGGCCTTTGAGGAGAAAATGAAGAAATATTGGGGAAATAAGAAGAAAGCTAAGAAAGACTGAAAATCACCCTCATATCGTTTTCCAATGGGGACATTCGCTAATAATAATAATAATAATGATAATGGCCGGCCACGGTGGTCTCGCGGTTCTAGGCGCGCAGTCCGGAACCGTGCGACTGCTACGGTCGCAGGTTCGAATCCTGCCTCGGGCATGGATGTGTGTGATGTCCTTAGGTTAGTTAGGTTTAAGTAGTTCTAAGTTCTAGGGGACTGATAACCACAGCAGTTGAGTCCAATAGTGCTCAGAGCCATTTGAACCATTTTTGAATAATGATAATATAATAACAATAACATCAATAATGGTAGTGTCAGTTATGGAAAGAATTATAGGTGTACAAAATAGATATTTACTGATATATAGGATGCTCTAAAATTCCCCTTATAAACTTCTAGGACTTGTAGATTCCACTGAGTAGACAATATTACGAACTGGAGCCCATATCTGGGAAATACCGTTTCTGTGCTACAAGCGCTTGAAAATATGTTGTTAACAAGACTACTTCTGCAAGTAATTTGTTTGGCGTGTCCCTAGTTTCACAATTCCACTTGTTGATAACCAACGAAATAAAAATGAAACTTAATGAGCTTGCCTTCAACGAGACCCAGTACGGCCCCTTCGCTTTTGGTGCGCGGCGTCTGCTTGGAGCGCCACAGTCAAACCTGCTGACGGTGAAGGTACCGCTTTCACGAAGCCGCTGCGTATTTGTCGCGAAAATGGTATGCAGTGGAGTCGGACGTTATGGATAGAGATCTTCATAAATGCGACAGCAGCTCTTCCGTTACCGTGAGCTTCGCGATACAGAAGGATCATGTCTGTGTATTCTCCAAACGTTACTCAACCATGTTGCTCCAACACTCTCAGGCACGTGATGTCTCAGGTCAGAGATGTAGAACAAGCGTCAAATTACATTAGCCGATCTGACGTAAGAACCCTCCCCCCCCCGCCCCCCCCCCCCCCCTATCATGAATACTCTGTTGCATACCTATGTACCAACATGTTTTCAAACGGCTGTACCACGGAACAGGGGTTCCAATTCAAAATATTGTCTACTCAGTCCCCTCTACAAGTGCTAGAAGTTTGTAAGGGGAATTATAGACCACCTTGTAGCGAGTTCTGGGCAAAGGAAATTTAAGGAGAATAACGCCAAAAAAAAAGGAAGATTTGATTGGGAAGAGTAACGAGTGCGTACACGAGAGATGGCGATCATTATTACTGCTTTACCATATATGCCATTAATTCTTCTGAAGCTAGAGACGTCATTCAGTTCTCTAATGTAATGCCGGTGATTATTCCATAGTCGGGTTCCTGTTACTGAAAAGGGGTTCGAGAAATCTCTGCACTTGTCTGCACGCAGCCGGGATAGCTGTTGTAAGTAGGCTGTTTAGGTTTTTATGTTGGTAACGCCATGTAGCGCTCTATATGAAAATCACTGATTGTGCTGTGTGCATTCTGTGGCTGGTTTGCGTTGTTGTAATATTCGCTATTGTAGTGTTGGGCAGTTGGATGTCAACAGCGCGTAGCGTTGCGCAGCTGGAGGTGAGCCGCCACAGCGGATGATCTGGACGTGTGTCCATCAGAAACAGTAAATTTGTAAGACAGGATGTCATGAACTGCTGTATATATTATGACTTTTGAACCCTATTAAGGTAAATACATTGTTTGTTCTCTATCACAATCTTTCATTTGCTAACTGTGCCTATCAGTAGTTAGTGCCTTCAGTAGTTTGAATCTTTTATTTAATTGGCAGTAGTGGCGCTCGCTGTATTGCAGTAGTTCGAGTAACGAAGATTTTTGGTGAGGTAAGAGATTTGTGAAAGGTATAGGTTAATGTTAGTCAGAGCCATTCTTTTGTAGGGCTTATTGAAAGTAAGATTGCGTTGCGCTAAAAATATTGTGTGTCAGATTAGTGATGATCACAGTAAGTAATGAGAGAAATGTCTGAGTACGTCCAGATTTGCTCAGCTGTTTGAAAATCAAAAAACGTAAGGCGTTTGTCAGCACAGTAATTTTTCTAAGAGGACGTTCCAATGTGCGTATGGTGATGAAGTACGAGAGATACCCAGAAAGTAATGCAGCGCTTATTTTTCTTCAAGAATTCTTGATTGAACGTAATGAGAATTACACACACGAAAAATGGTGTTTTATCTACACACCTTATTTTCCTACTTAATCTCCATCCCGTTCTGTGGTCTTGGTAGCAACCCCTGTCCTGGTGGCGGCGCCAGTGCTTCACTGTGTGAATCACCTCCTCGTCGTCCTCAAAATGTCCTTTAATGGCGAATGACAACATAAGCTCGCTGCAACATGTCAGGTGTGACAGCCGTGGATGATTTCCCCGACCGCTGCAAATCGTGGAGCCTTCTCATGACCACACCCTCCGTGCCGAGCGATTAGGTGTGCAGACAGCAGATGTTTCATAGACTTTACACAAGCGTTTGTGAAAGTTCCCTTCAGTTTCTTTCCCTGGAGTGATACATACAATGACGGAGGATTGACGTAACGTACATCACCTACAGACGCCATTTTGAAACTGTCCTGCATCTAGGCTATCTGTAGAAAGTGACGGAAACTTGGCGCGCTCACTCAGGAGACTTCAGATGACACATACGTAATGTTTCGCATTCGTAGCATTGTTTTCGTCTGAAAAAATAAGTGGTGCATTTCTTTCTGGGCAACCTTCGAATGATCAAAGAGTCTAACATCATGGACACAACGACCACAGGCATTCGTAACCAGTTCCAGACGCCATGAGCTTGCTTGAGAAATGCCTTACAGGTTGAAATCGCTGTAATGAATAATTGGAAGTATTAATTTTTTTACAAGTTTCTTTTCCCGGCCAGGAGGGAAGACATTTTTATATCTTTGTAGGGCAGGGAGAGATGCTGAGGTCTTCTTGCTTATTGCAGTTACGTGCTCACTCCAGTTTAGATTTTCATCTATTATCACTCCTAGATTCTTTCTCTTTACCGCAGATGACAAGTTGATATTGGTGTCATTTAAAGGTGGTAGGGATTCCCGTTATTTCAGGCTAATGAGCCTAGAATGACCAACTAGTACCGCTCGAATTTTTGGTGGATTGAGCTTTAACCCTGTGTCCTGCGCTCATTTTGATAGTGCACAAGCACTGCAATTGGCGAGAAATTTAGGCTGCTAAGGTTGGCAAGTGAAATGTCGAAGACGGCAGTGTCAAAGGTCATACTGAATTCTGACAAGCACATGATAGTCGCACCTTATGCATCCACGCCGAGTTTCGGGTCATCTGTTGTCTTTATTGAGGCGTATGCTGTGCTGCGATGTTTACGGACACCTGGTTGGTATTTGTGTTGTAGGTTGTTTGTGGCTAGATAGTATGTCAGCTGGTCGTCTGATGTATATTCTCAGGTCTTGGAGAGAGCAGGAAGAATGTAAATAGGTCGGTAGTCAGGGGGTACTGTGGCAACGTTCTTTTTAGGAAGTGGCTTAACTAGTCACTGCTTCCAGGCCTCAGGAAAAACACTTGTGGTTAAGGAATGGACGAAGATATCTGTTATAGTGCGCAGTAGTGGGTCAATAATAAGCTACATCATTTGAACTGTGATGCCGTCGTGTCCAGCACATGCCGATCTGATACGCATAATGGCCTTTTAGACGGTATTGTAAGTAAAATGCTTTAGACAGAATTTTTCGTGGCTACTGTCGTTTATCCCCATGTATCTCTGTTTCGTTTGAGGTTCAGTTGTGGTTGTACGTAGTGTGAGGTACCGGTCTGTTCTTCAGTTGCGACTTCAGGTAAACGAAAAGCGTCTGAAGTCTCGATATGTCGCCAGTTCTGCTTTCTTTCTGGGACATTCTAACGAGTGCGCCATGGAAATTATGTCATAGGCAGACATGCCACGTACAGATATTTGAGAGGTGTGAGTTACTCTGTTTTGGGGATTTCATTGAAAATGTATCTATGAGCGGGTGACTGTCGTACCTATGATTGGTAGGGAAAAAAAATGAAGCAGCGACACGTTTGAAGAAGAAAGCACCGGCGTAAATTTCACTGTGGACGGACTACTGTACAAAAAATTTATATTTGTGTCACCAAGTACAGTTATATGCTCGTATGTCAAAAAAGACTTGCAACAGCAGTTTCAAAGCGGGTAAACCTGCCTACTTGAGTAGATTTGTAGAGGATACGCATCAGGCACTTTCTATTAAGGGATCTGATCTCTGTGAATATACATTCCATTTGTTTACCTTCATTATTGTTCTGTGTGTGTAGCACAGCAGGTGATAAATCAGAGCATATGTACGCCTCTACTCCATCCCCTCGTCTCTTACATTTGTCGTTACTTAGAAACATGTAGCCGTCTGTGTTGACCGAACTTGTGCGAACACTTTTTTTGTGAACAGTGTCGGCTTTTCATTTGTCCAGATATTGCAAAACCTTAATAACTTTTCGGTTTTCGAATGTGGTCTGTTTTGTGTGAAAAATATATTGCGGACACAAAGCAATAAATAAAGTAAGGTTCAAAATGGTTCAGATGGCTCTGAGCACTATGGGACTTAACGTCGGAGGTCATCAGTCCCCTAGAACTTAGATCCACTTAAACCTAACGAACCTAAGGACATCACACACATCCATGCCCGAGGCAGGATTCAAACCTGCGACCGTAGCAGTCGCGCAGTTCCGGACTGAAGCGCGTAGAACCGCTCGGCCACCGCGGCCGACAATAAAGTGAGGATTAAGGATCCAAAAAAGAGCAAAATCCATAACAGAAAGAAATGAGGCGGAAAGTGGGTAAGTTCTCATGGTCTACATCTACATTTGTATACATATTCCGCAACGCAACATATGGTTAACGGTTTTCCCTTGCGAGTAGAGTGAGGAAAAAAACGACAGTCTAGAGGTCTTCGTATGAGCCGTAATGCGTCTTATCCTTTTGGCTCTTACGCAAAATGTAGGTTGGCAGCAGCAGAATCGTTCTGCAGTCATCCTCAAATGTAGGTTCTCTAAATTTCCTCAATAGTGCCTCACAAAAGAACGTCGTCTTCCCTTCAGGGATTACCATTTGTGCTCCCGAAGCATCTCCGCAATATCTGCGTACTGATCGAACCTGCTGGTAACAAATCTAACAGCCCGTCTCTGAATGATCTCGATGTCTTCCTTTAATCCGACCGGCTGAGTATCCCACACACGAGCAGTACTCAAGAACGGGACGCACCAGTGTCCTATACGCGATATCCTTTACAGGTAAGCCGTGCTTCCCTGAAATCCTCCCAATAAACCGAAGTCGACCATACGGCTTCCCTACTGCTGTCCTTACGTGCTCGTTCCATTTCACAGCGCTTTGCAACTTTACACGCAGATATTTAATCGAGATGGCTGTGTCAAGTACTAGATAACTAATGCTGGATTCGAACATTACGGGATTATTTTTCCTACTCATGTGCACTAAGTTACATTTTTCTACGTTTAGAGCAAGCTATCATTCATTACACCAACTAAAAATTTAGCCTAAATCGTCTTGTTTGGTCCTACTGCCTCTCAACGACTACATATTCCTGTACATCAGGTCGCCATCAGGAAACAGCCGCAGACTGCTGCTCAGTACTATGATGCGAGTCGGCGTCCGCTACGTTCCGAGGAGCCAAATGCTGTGTCCTCGTTGATCGTGATATTAGGTTGGTACATAAGTTCAAAACGATTACCCATAAGTTTAGCAAACACCACAGATACACATAACAGAGACTTTATTCGTCAATATATACACTAAAGAGGCAAAGAAACTGGTATACCTGCCTAATATCGTGGAACTGACACCATTAATCCTGCAGGGCTATCCATAAATCCTTAAAAGTACGACGGTTGCAAGGCATCCCAGGTATGCTCAATAATGTTCATGTCTGGGGAGTTTGGTGGCCAGCGGAAGTGTTTAAATCAGAAGAGTGGTTCTGGAGCCGCTCTGTAGCAATTCTGTACATGTGAGGTGTCAATTTGTCCTGCTGGAACTGCCCAAGTCCGTCTGAATTCACAGTGGACATGAATGGATGTAGGTGACCATAGAGGACGCTTACGTACGTGTCACCTGTCAGAGTCCTATCTAGACGTACCGGGGTCCCATATCACTCCACCTGCACACGCCCCACACCATTACAGGGCCTCCACCAGCTTACACAGCCCCTGCCGACATGCAGGGTCCATGGATTCGTGAGGTTGTCTCCATACACGTACACGTTCTTCCGCTCGTACCATTTTAAACGAAACTAGATGTTGACGGGCCCAGGCGAGGCGTAAAGCTTTGTGTCGTGCAGTCGTCACGAGTACAGCAGGGGGCCTTCGGCTCCGAAATCCTATATGGATGAAGTTTCGTGCCGGCCGGGGTGGCCGAGCGGTTCTAGGCGATACAGTCTGGAACCGCGCAGCCGCTACGGTCGCAGGTTCGAATCCTGCCTCGGGCATGGATGTGTGTGATGTCCTTAGGTTAGTTAGGTTTAAATAGTTCTAAGTTCTAGGGGACTGATGACCACTGTAGTTAAGTCCCATAGTGCTCAGAGCCATGTTTTTGAAGTTCCGTTGAATGGTTCGAACGGTGACACTTGTTGACGGCTCAGCACTGAAATCTGCAGCAATTTGCGGTAGGGTTGCTCTCCTGTCACGTTGTACGATTCTCTTCTGTCGACGTTGGTCCCTCTCTTACAGGATCATTTTCCGATCGCAGTGATGTCGGAGATTTGACGTTTTATCGCATTCCAGATACTCACGGTTTAGTCGTGAAATGCTCGTACGGGAAAATCCCCACTTCATATCTACCTCGGAGATGCTGTGTCGCATCTCTCGTACGCCGACTATAACACGACGTTCAGACTCACTTAAATCTTGATAACCTGCCATTGTAGCAGCAGTAACCGATGTATGAACTGCGCGAGACACTTGTTGTCTCATATAGGCGTTGCCGACCGCAGTCCCGCATTCTGCCTGTTTGCATTTCTCTGTATTTGAATACGCATGCCTGTACAGTTTCTTTGTCGCTTCAGTCTATACTCTCCTTCATTACTTACAACAGCCTGTCAATCCTGGAATAACTTTTCGATTTCGCGACTGTAAAAATCACGTGCTTTTGAGGCGATGAACTCGTCGGATCAAGTTCGGCATGCATTTTCATCCGGTAGGGAAGTTCCTTGAAGGTTTTTCGATACAAAGGGAAGAAGGTGAAAATCTGGGGGCGCAGTATTAGGTGAATGAGGTGGGTGTGGAATGACTTCCCAACCCAGCTCCTGTACAGTGTTTTGTGTCAGTCTGAGTTCTCGTGGAGCTGCATCACTTCGCTCTGTCTTCCTGTTCGTTGTTTTTAGATTTCGACTGCTAGACGTCTCAGTTATGGCAATAAATGCGGTAATGGCTACACATCGTGCATCACACATTCCCACCAGATGCATAATTCTATCTTTTATGGATGTGCACAGGTCTTTGAACGGACAACTGCTTGTTTGTTTGGGCTCAACCATTCCTTTCTTTTCCTTATGTTAGCATCGAGACACTGTTTCTTATTGACAGTAACGATACAGGACAGGAAGAGTCGCAGTTGCTGACGAGCCTATTTGATGAGCAAGCAGAGATGTTCTTATGGCCACCAGCTGATTTTTGTGTTTTAGCCTTAGAGCATGCGATAAACAATACAGCCGATTTTTGAGCCTTCCCCATTGCATGTAAATGTAGTACGATCGTGGAATGATTACAGTTTATCACATTTTACACTTCTCGAGTACACTGGCGTGAATCATTATGGGTTAATGCGTTTGTACGAACTTCATCATACCGCGAGGTCTTTCTGAAAGTACAGAGTTTCCAATATCAAATCGATCCTTCTTAGAACGAGAAAACCATTTTCTTGCCGTGCAAGGCGCAAATGTTCCTGGCTGCCTGCACTGCTGTCACCCTTCTACTGAACTCGAGGAGAAGAATATGTCGGATATGTTCCAATTTCTCCATTTGGCACTTCATTTTCTAGCATCCACTGCTCCACTCACTATCTTCATATGACAAAATGACAATATGTAAACTCATACAGCAACAGTGAACTATAAATAAAAAATAATAATCGATAAATAAATACATAGCAACCAGAATACCAACAAGTAAAACAGAAACGGTACACCAACGTAATAAATGGCTGTAAAGTGGCCAAAGGATCTGTTGCCGTAGCAATCTGGACAAGCACACAAAAGATTAGTTGACGCAAGTGCACTTTAAATGAATAATTGTACTCAACTTATGGGTGAAGAAATGTTACACTATTGACTACTTGTGGCAGCCGTGGCTGGCTGTATGCACACATGTCCGTGTGTGGAAAAACACTGAATGTTTGTCGGTAGAGCTAACTATCAACAACTCGGTGTAACGTTCGGCTCCAGCTAGCGACACTGAAGTAATCTCGACTAGAAGACTGGTGCCCAGGTGACCGACACTTAGTACACTGTCCCAGCGGTCTTCAATGTTAAAAACGCTGCTCGTGGCTGCCCAGCTGCTGTCCGCACTGTGGCTTTTGTCCTGGAAGTGTCACGGAGTGCCAGCCGAGAAAAGAGATGAAGGGTGCGCCGCTGTGTCCAGCGACGGTACAAGGTCTTCTGGTGATCGAACGGCGACAGCATCCAGAAGTGGTGTGGCGGCGGCTGGTCCCGGCGGAGGTTCGAGTCCTCCCTCGGGCATGGGTGTGTGGGATAATTTAGCTTAAGTAGTGTGTAAGCTTAGGGGCTGATGATCTTGGTAGTTACGTCCCATAAGATTTCACACACGTTTGAAAATTTTTGAACATTTTGGTGTGGCGGTCCCCTGACGGGCTGCAGAGTAGAGCGACTGACGCCTGTGGAGTTTGCTGCCCACTTCGTGATGGACCGGGCATAGGTTCAGGGCCTGCTGCTGACGATGTAGGACCTCCGATAAACGGAGGTGATGCAGGTTCCATCATCCAGGCTGACAGTGTATCTGCGAGCACTGAGTCAGCGGCAGAGTCACGCAACTTACAACTGCGAAGTTGATTCAGGTGCCGTCGCTGCAAACCGCCTGGATCCTGTATCAAAAACATGGAATTTCCAGGCAACTTTACGACGATACCAGGTTCACAGTGCTTCCGACCACTGTGTGATCTGAAAAAGAAAAATTGTATTATTAGTGTGGTACATTGCCTGAGTGGGCGAGTACGCGTCAGCCGCCACGGTGGTTGCAGCAACTGGAGGGAGGTGCGGTGGCGCCGTCCGTGAGGCAACTCCGCCGGCGATGCGGCGCTGCGAGTTTGGGAGCCACAGGACGACAAGAAGAGCAGCAAAGCTCGGTCCCGCGTGTTGTGGGTGCGTAGTTTATCCACTTGTTGCTTGAAAGTGCGAATGAAGCGTTCCGCTTCTCCGTTGGACTGTCGTTGCAAAAGTCCGGAGTTCGAGTCTCGGTTCGGCACACAGTTTTAACCTGTCAGGTAGTTTGATATCAGCGCACACTCCGCTGCAGAGTGAAAATCTCATTCTGGATTCTCTACGGTTTCTTTCCACTGCATTCACGGACGGAGCACGGGAAGAATGACTGCATATTTTCTGAGTGTGCCGTAATTACACTGATTTCATCTTCACAGACTGTTTGGGAGCCATTTCCAGCTGAGAAGTCGAGAAATAACTGTCCCTGTCGCCTGGACTTCTGCCTCCGTGTCATTCTTTCTTCTGCAAACTTCGTCATCGTCACTGTCTAGAATATATGATACATGACGCTTCACTGACTCTTCTTACAAAGCGCTGAGACTTTCAACCGTTGACATTTTCTACGCTACTTTTTGAGTTACGTTTCGTAGCAGGTATCTGCAATGTTCGCTTAGTTCAGCACCACCATTGTAATGGTTTGACTTCCAGTAGCTGCTCTCTACCGCTCCTGTGAAGCTAACGACAGCTTCGGTTCCATCTTACGTATTTTCGGCAGTACGATTGGTTTGTTCAGCGTTTTGTTCACAGGAGAAATAGCTTTAAAAAGTTTGATTGTTTTATTCATTTTTACATCGTCTGTAGCTGCCCATCTGTTTAGCCAAGTACATTCATCTACATCTATATCTACACCGATACTCTGCAAATCACATTTGGCAGAGAGTTCATAGAACCACATTCACGATTATCTATTATTCCAATCTCGTATAGCGCGCGGAAAGGACGAACACCTGTATCTTACCGTGCGAGCTCTGATTACCCTAATTTTATCACGGTGATCGTTTCTCCCTATGTAGGTCGGCGTCAACAAAATATTTTCGCATTCGGAGGAAAAAGCTGGTGATTGGAATTACGTTACCAGATTCCTCCGAAACGAAAAACGCCTTTGTTTCAATGGTATCCATGCCAAATCCTGTATCATTTTAGTGACACTCTCTGCCCTATTTCGCTGTAATACAAAACCTTCTGCCCTTCTTTGAACTTTTTCGATATAGTCTGTCAGTCCTATCTGGTAAGGAACCCACACCGTGACGCAGTATTTTAAAAGAGGACGCACAAGCGTATTGTAGGCAGTCTCCTTAGTAGGTCAGTTACATTTTCTATGTAATTCTGCCAATAAAACGCAGTCTTTGGTTAGCCTTCCCCGCAACTTATCTATGTTTTCGTTCCCATTTAAGTTGTTCGTAATTCTAATTCCCAAGTATTGAGCTGAATTTACGGCCTTTAGATTTGACTGATTTATAGTGTACCGAAATTTAACGGATTCCTTTTAGCACTCTCGTCGATGACCTCACACTCTTTCATTATTTATGGTCAATTATCAATTTTTAGCACCATACATATACTTTTCTAAATAATTCTGCAATTTGATTTGATCTTCTGATGACTTTATTAGACTATAAGCGACAGCGTCATCTGCGAACAACGTAAGACGGATGCTCAGCCGGCCTGAGTGGCCGTGCGGTTCTAGGCGCTACATTCTGGAGCCGAGCGACCCCTACAGTCGCAGGTTCGAATCCTGCCTCGGGCATGGATGTGTGTGATGTCCTTAGGTTGGTTAGGTTTAATTAGTTCTAAGTTCTAGGCGACTGATGACCTCAGAAGTTAAGTCGCATAGAGCTCAGAGCCATTTGAACCATTTTGAACGGATGCTCAGATTGTCTCCCAAATCGTTTATGAAGATGAGGAACAGCGAAGGGCCTATAACACTACCTTGGGGAACGGAAGAAATCAATTTCGTTTTACTCGATGACTTTCCGTCAATTACTACGAACTGTGACCTCTCTGACAGGAAATCACGAATCCAGTCACATAACTGAAACAATATTCCATAGGCATGCAATTTCACTGCAAGCCGCTTGTGTGTTACAATGTCAAAAGCCTTCCGGAAATCCAGAAATACGGGATCAATGTCAAATATATTGTAGATACCACTCAACACTTCGTGCAACTAAAGAGCGAGTTGTGTTTCACAAGAACGATGTTTCCTAAATCTGTGTTCACTGTTTGTAAATAGACCGTTTTCTTCGAGATAATTCATAATGTTCGAATACAATACATATTCCAATGTTGTTGTTATTGTTGGTGTTGTTCTCTTCAGTGCAGAGACTGGTTTGATGCAGCTCTCCATGCTGCTCTATCCTGTGCAAGCTTCTTCATCTCCGTGTAATTATTGCAACCAACATCATTCTGAATCTCCTTAGTGTATTCATCTTTTGGTCTCCCTCTACGATTTTTACCTTCTGCGCTGCCCTCCAATACTAAATTGGTGATCCCTTGATGCCTCGGAACATGTCCTACCACCCGATCCCTTCTTATAGTCAAGTTGGGCCACAAATTCCTCTTATCCCCAATTCGACCCAGTACCTCCTCATTAGTTACGTGATCTACCCACCTAATCGTCAGCATTCTTCTGTAGCACCACATTTCGAAGGCTTCTATTCTCTTCTTGTCTAAACTATTTATCGTCCATGTTTCACTTCCATACATGGCTACACTCCAAACAAATACTTTCTGAAATGACTTCCTGACACTTAAATCTATACTCGATGTTAACAAATTTCTCTTCTTCAGAAACGCTTTACTTGCCATAGCCAGTCTACATTTTATATCCTCTCTACTTCGACCATCATCCGTTATTTTGCTCCCAAAATAGCAAAACTCATATACTACATGAAGTGTCTCATCTCCTAATCTGATTCCCTCAGTATCAGCTGATTTAATTCGACTACATTCCATTATCCTCATTTTGTTTTTGTTGATGTTCATCTCGTACCCTCCTTTCAAGACAAGGTCCATTCCGTTCAACTGCTCTTCCACGTCCTCTTTCCTGTCTCAGACAGAATTACAATGCCGTCGGCAAACCTCAAACTTTTTATTTCTTCGCCATCGATTTTAATACGTACTCCATATTTTTCTTTCTTCTTCCTTTACCGCTTGCTCAATATACCAATTGAATAACGTCGGGGATAGGCTACAACCCTATCTCACTCCCTTCCCAACCACTACTTTTCTTTCATGTCCCTCGACTCTTGTAGCTGCCATCTAGTTTCTGTCAAATTGTAAATAGCCTTTCGCTACCTGTATTTGACTCCTGCCATCTACAGAATATTAAAGAGAATATTCCAGTCAACATTGTAAAACGCTTTCTCTAAGTCTACAAATGATAGAAACGTAGGTTTGTCTTTCCTTAATCTATCTTCTAAGAAAAGTCGTAGGGTTAGTATTGCCATACGTGTTCCAACATTTCTACGGAACCCAAACTGATCTTCCCCGAGGTCGGCTTCTACTAGTTTATCCATCGTCTGTAAGGAATTCGTGTTAGTATTTTACAGCTGTGACTTATTAAAATGATAGTTCGTTAATTTTCACACCTGTGAACACCTGCTTGCTTTGGGATTCGGATTATTATGTTCTTCTTGAAGTCGGAGGGTATTTCGCCTCTCTCATACATTTTACTCACCAGGTGGTAGAGTTTTGTCAGGGATGGCTCTCCCAAGGCTATCAGTAGTTCTAATGGAATGTTGTCTACTCCCGGGACCTTATTTGGACCTGGGTGTTTCCGTGCTCTGTCAAATTCTTCTCGCAGAATCATATCCCCCATTTCATCTTCATCTACGCCTTCTTCCATTTCCATAATATTGCCCTCAAGTACATCGCACTTGTATAGACCCTTCCACCTTTCTGCTTTCCCTTCTTTGCTTATAACTGGTTTTCCATCTGAGCCCTTCATATTCATACAAATGGTTCTCTTTTCTTCAAAGGTCTCTTTAATTTCCTGTAAGCAGTATCTATCTTAGCCCTAGTTATGTATGCATCTACATTTGTCCTATAGCCATCCGTGATTAGCGATTTTGCACTTCCTGTCGATCTCATTTTTGAGACGTCTGTATTCCTTTTTGCCTGATTCATTTACTGCGTTTTGATATTTTCTCCTACATCTACAAGGCGAGTCACTAACTACTACCACCTAGAATAACTCCGAAAGTATGATAGGACTTGAAATTTTTTTGGGTAAATGTTGCATGGGACAACGGGAGCCTTAATATGACGTTGGTTTTTTATTGCTAGGTGTGGTCGCGTACATCTACATCTACATGACTACTCTGCAATTCACATTTAAGTGCTTGGCAGAGGGTTCATCGAACCACAATCATACTATCTCTCTACTATTCCACTCCCGAACAGCGAGCGGGAAAAACGAACACCTAAACCTTTCTGTTCGAGCTCTCTTATTTTATTTTGATGATCATTCCTACCTATGTAGGTTGGGCTCAACAAAATATTTTCGCATTCGGAAGAGAAAGTTGGTGACTGAAATTTCGTAAAAAGGTCTCGCCGCGACGAAAAACGTCTATGCTGTAATGACTTCCATCCCAACTCGTGTATCATATCTGCCACACTCTCTCCCCTATAACGTGATAATACAAAACGAGCTGCCCTTTTTCGCACCCTTTCGATGTCCTCCGTCAATCCCACCTGGTAAGGATCCCACACCGCGCAGCAATATTCTAACAGAGGACGAACTAGTGTAGTGTAAGCTGTCTCTTTCGTGGACTTGTTGCATCTTCTAAGTGTCCTGCCAATGAAACGCAACCTTTGGCTCTCCTTCCCGACAATATTATCTATGTGGTCCTTCCAACTGAAGTTGTTCGTAATTTTAACACCCAGGTACTTAGTTGAATTGACAGCTTTGAAAATTGTACTATTTATAGAGTAATCGAATTCCAACGGATTTCTTTTGGAACTCATGTGGATCATCTCACACTTTTCGTTTTTAGCGTCAACTGCCACCTGACACACCACACAGCAATCTTTTCTAAATCGCTTTGCAACTGATACTGGTCTTCGGATGACCTTACTAGACGGTAAATTACAGCATCATCTGCGAACAGTCTAAGAGAACTGCTCAGATTGTCACCCAGGTCATTTATATAGATCAGGAACAGTAGAGGTCCCAGGACGCTTCCCTGGGGAACACCCGATATCACTTCAGTTTTACTCGATGATTTGACGTCTATTACTACGAACTGCGACCTTCCTGACAGGAAACCACGAATCCAGTCGCACAACTGAGACGATACCCCATAGCTCCGCAGCTTGATTAGAAGTCGCTTATGAGGAACGGTGTCAAAAGCTTTCCGGAAGTCTAGAAATACGGAATCAACTTGAGATCCCCTGTCGATAGCGGCCATTACTTCGTGCGAATAAAGAGCTAGCTGCGTTGCACAAGAGCGATGTTTTCTGAAGCCATGCTGATTACGTGTCAATAGATCGTTCCCTTCGAGGTGATTCATAATGTTTGAATACAGTATATGCTCCAAAACCCTACTGCAAACCGACGTCAATGATATAGGTCTGTAGTTAAATGGATTACTCCTACTACCCTTCTTGAACACTGGTGCGACCTGCGCAATTTTCCAATCTGTAGGTACAGATCTATCGGTGAGCGAGCGGTTGTATATGAGTGCTAAGTAGGGAGCTGTAGTATCAGCGTAATCTGAAAGGAACGAATTCGGTATACAATCTGGACCTGAAGACTTGCCCGTATCAAGCGATTTGAGTTGCTTCGCAACCCCTAAGGTATCTACTTCTAAGAAACTCATGCTAGCAGATGTTCGTGTTTCAAATTCTGGAATATTCCATTCGTCTTCCCTGGTGAAGGAATTTCGGAAAACTGCGTTCAATAACTCCGCTTTAGCGGCACAGTCGTCGATAACAGCACCATCGGCACTGCGCAGCGTAGAGGTGTGAAGGTCAACTCTGCTTTTTTTAAATGGGGAGTTGTAGTTTGGTACTTATATTCTGATAGTGGCTATCGAGACGAATCCAATGATGCGTAGCAGTAAGGTGTTGGAAGGTCAACGAAGGCCACAACAAAAAATGGTTCAAATGGCTCTGGGCACTATGGGACTTAACATCTATGGTCATCAGTCCCCTAGAACTTAGAACTACTTAAACCTAACCAACCTAAGGACATCACAAAACACCCAGTCATCGCGAGACAGAGAAAATCCCTGACCCCGTAGGGAATCGAATCCGGGAACCTGGGCGCGGGAAGCGAGAACGCTACCGTACGACCAGGAGCTGCGGACGAAGGTCACAACAAAGGTGGCATGAAGGTCCATTTACAGAAGATGTTCGCACTGATGACCATTGGTATCAGTGCAGTGCTGCAGTCTTCTTATCATGGATTGAGTGCTATTCGTTATCATATCGGAATTTATTGAAGCACATCCTCTGACAGTTCTCTCTCGCATATCTTTAGGTGTTGTTGGAACATCTTAACAGGCAATGTCCTTTACGAATCCCCACAAAAAAAAAAAAAAAAAAAATCCAGAGGCCTCAAGTCTGGCGAACGTGTCGGTCACGACACATCTCCTCCTCCTCCTCCAATCCAACGATTTGGGAATTGTCTCTGCAAATCATTTCTAGCCATCAGAGAAAAATGTGCTGGACACCCACCGTGTTGATACCATATGCTGTTCCTTGTTCCTAAAGGTATTTCTTCCAATTAAATCTAATATTTATTGCAGGAATGTTGTGTATTTCCTACCATTAAATTTTCCTTTGGTGAAATATGGGGCTATAATTCTGTCCTCCAGAATCCCAAATCATACATTCACCGACAACGGTTTTTTGTGGATTTTCAGTAGCCCAGTAATGCATGTTATGCAAATTAACATTTCCATGGTTCGTGAATGTAGCCTCGTCAGTAAATAAAATCAAATTAATAAATGTGTCATCCCTCTGAATCTGAAGTTGAGCCCATCGGCAGAATTCAGTGCGATGCATACAATCCGTACCAGTTAATTCTTGGTGGAGACTGATATGGTAAGGATGATATTTATTGCGATGCAGAACACGAACAACACTACTCTCGCTCATGCCAGATTCCCTTGCGATTTGACGCGAATTAACACAAGGATATTTAACCACAGTGGCAAGAGCACCATTTTCCGTTTCCTCGTTAGTAGACTTCTTTTGCCGGATATGTTTCCGATGCGTTAAAGGTCCAGTTGTTCTCAAATTATCATACATATATTTAAATGTACGGGTGTAGGGTGAATATGTTGAGGATACCTTTCAGCGTATAAGCCTCTAGCTCTCACTGAATTTTTTTGGCATTCTCCGTAAATGAGAAGCATATCGACTTGTTCTTCGAAGGAACACATCATTAAGTTTCGCTTGATTCGACGATACCAGTCTTACCGTGCCTATTAGTATAGTATTGCGAAACCATCGAATGGTGTCTACCTGTCAATGGCACGTTAGATGGATCCGCCGTATCCGGAGAATATTTACTAATTGTACGATACACGGAGAGAATTGTCAAAGCATGTGCTTCGATGAGTGCCGATGTGATAAGGAATACCATTCAATCCATGATAAGAAGATTGCAGCACTGCACTGATACCAATGGTCATTATTTCTAACACCTTCTGTAAATGGATGTTCATGCCATCTTTGTGATCTTCGTTGACCTTCAAAGACCTCACTATCACATGTCATTGGATTCGTCTCGATAGCCGCTGTCAGAAAATAAATACCAAACTGTAGCATCCCATTTGAAAAAACGAAATTGACCTTCACATCTCTCGTGCGACCCACCTAGCAACAAAAAACCAACGTCATATTATGGCCCTCGTTGTCCAATGCAACAAAATGGTTCAAATGGCTCTGAGCACTATGGGACTTAACATCTGAGGTCATCAGTCCCCTAGAACGTAGAACAACTTAAACCTAACTAACCTAAGGACATCACACACATCCATGCCCGAGGTAGGATTCGAACCTGCGATCGTAGCGATCGCGCGGTTCCAGACTGAAGCGCCTATAACCGCTCGGTCACACCGGCCGGCTCCAATGCAACATTTGTCCCACAAACTTTTCGGCTACTATCATACTTTCGGAGTTATTCTAGGTGGCAATAGTTAGTGACTCACCCTGTATATGTTCCAGTAAACATATCTATGTATATATCCACATATACAGGGTGAGTCACCTAACGTTGTCGCTGGATATATTTCGTAAACCACATCGAATACTGACGAACCGATTCCACAGACCGAACGTGAGGAGAGGGGCTAGTGTAATTGTTTAATACAAACCATACAAAAATGCACGGAAGTATGTTATTTAACACAAACCTACGTTTTTTAAATGGAACTCCGTTATTTTTGTTAGCACATCTGAACATATAAACAAATACGTAATCAGTGCCGTTTGTTGCATTGTAAAATGTTAATTACATCCGGAGATATTGTAACCTAAAGTTGACGCTTGTGTACCACTCCTCCGCTGTTCGATCGTATGTATCGGAGAGTACCGAATTACGTAGGGATCCAAAGGGAACGGTGATGGACCTTAGGCACAGAAGAGACTGGAACAGCACATTACGTCCACATGCTAACTCCTTTTTAATGGTCTTTTTCACTGACGCACATGTACATTACCATGAGGGGTGAGGTACACGTACACACGTGGTTTCCGTTTTCAATTACGGAGTGGAATAGAGTGTGTCCCTAGATGTCAGGCCAATAGATGTTCAATGAGGTGGCCATCATTTGCTACACAAAATTGCAATCTCTGGCGTAATGAATGTCGTACACGCCGCAGTACATCTGGTGTAATGTCGCCGCAGGCTGGCACAATACGTTGTTTCATGTCTCTGGGGTTGTAGGCACATCACGGTACACATTCTCCTTTAACGTACCCCACAGAAAGAAGTCCAGATGTGTAAGATCAGGAGAACGGGCTGGCCAATTTATGCGTCCTCCACGTCCTATGAAATGCCCGTCGAACATCCTGTCAAGGGTCAGCCTAGTGTTAATTGCGAGATGTGCAGGTGCACCATCATGCTGATACCACATACGTCGACGCGTTTCCAGTGGGACATTTTCGATCAACGTTGGCAGATCATTCTGAAGAAACGCGATGTATGTTGCAGTGCTCTCTGATACACACGATCGAACAGCGAAGGAGTGATACTCAAGCGTCAACTTTAGGTTACAATATCTCCGGATGTAATTAACATTTTACAATGCAACAAACGGCACTGATTACGTATTTGTTTATATGTTCAGATGTGCTAACAAAACTAACGTGGTTTCATTTAAAAAAACGTAGGTTTGTGTTAAAAAACATACTTCCGTGCATTCTTGTATGATTTGTATTAAACAATTACACTAGCCCCTCTCCTCACGTTCGGTCTGTGGAATCGGTTCGTCAGTATTTGATGTGGTTTACGAAATATATCCAGCGGCAACGTTAGGTGACTCGCCCTGTATATGTTCCAATATATGTGCTATTCTTGCGTTATATAATTGAAAACTACATAATTATTTCTTATATTTAGAGCGATTTTCGCTTTCATTTTTTAACTAAGGATTGTCAATCCAAAGAACACAAACATATCAGATCTCTCACTTTTCCTTAAGACGTGGTTTTTGTGTTTTTGAATTTGTCTGTTACTGTAGTTTTATCAAGGTCCAATCGTCACTATGCCTGGGTGTACAGAGAGGCCTTAGAATTTCAGATGCACAAAAAAACAACTTCAAGGAAAAGAAGGAGGACAGAAGTTAGACATGTTGTGAGCCTTAGCGCCAACTGAAGCAAACAACAACAGCAGCTCTCCGGCGATACGGGCTCCACAGCCGACGTCGGCGAGACAGCCAACTTAATAAGCATGGTCATGGTAGCCTACAAACACATCTGCTTGCCGAGATTTTTTGGGTACGATCAGCAATTATCGAAGTCTACATGTCCACTGGTGACGTTCCCAGCATTAGAAGACGAAACCTTATTCACGGAAAGACGCCTTAGACCACGGCCTAAGGCCCAACTGAGGTATCTCCGTTGAAGCACGAATTCACAATCCTTCGATTAAGGTAACTAGTTTCTTCTCAAAAATGCTCCAATCAATATCAATGTATCGATAGCTTTCTAAATACTTAGCCTTAAAATTTTTTATGATTTGTTTTCTTAATCAAATGCAATCATTTGTTATACGTGTTGTATCTTTGTTTTAATTTTTTTTAGTGACTTACTTGCGTGCTTTAGCCCTTGCATCCTTATGTTGATCTGGTAGTGTCAACATACCATGCACGTGAGTTACGTGGAAAAGTGTGAGGGCGTCCAGTTTTTATTTTGATCCAGAGAATATGTCAAGAAATTAGCCTGCAGTGTAAATCGAAATTGTAGAATAGAGAGTTTGAATTAAAACTTATTTTAAAATAGAAGGAAGGTCAACGTTGGCCGTAATTTCGATCAGTTATTAACAGCAAAATCGATTATTGTGATCATCTCACAGCTTCTGTTACTGCTAATAACTAGTCACCAGTGCCTACGAGCTTTAATTTGTACGCTAAAGCACTGAAAATGATCATTATGTGATAGAAAATCGACTTTGCTGTTAAAAAATCATAGAAATTACGGCCAACGCTGACCTTCTTTCTAAATTTACTTATTATATGATCGTTGTGGACACAGCACTCTATGGAGTCGCGAATCAATAAAAGTTATTTCGTAATTATGACACGTAGTATGGTTGACGCCATATCATGGCTGACGCCGTAACATTGACGTCCACATGTTAGCACTGGAAAAGAAGCTGGCTCAGTTGAAAGAGGCGGAGTATCAGCAGCTGGTGGCAAGTCTGTCTGACAGCTGCAGCTGTGCATCGCTTCACCTGGTGCTCCGTGTCCGCTTTTCAGTGATGGTGAAGTGGCAGCACTGATACCAGCGTTCGGGTACACCAGGTACGTTTCTTTTGTTGGTGCTGAATGTTGATAGTAAAAAGATATTCCGTAAAGTTTTTGTTTCTTAGTCAAACCACAATATCACATCCATATCTACGTCTGTAACCCGCAAGCGACGTGACCCTGTGTGGTGGAGGGTACTTCTGGCACCACTGCCTGTTCCTTCTCCCCTGTTGCATTCGGGAATGGCGTGTGGGTAGAATTATTGTCGGGAGATCTCCGTATTAGCTCAAATTTCTCTGATAGTTTCAATATGGACTTTTGGGGAGATATATGAAGGAGAAAGTAATGTGCTACCCGACTCTTCCGGTAACGTACTCTGTCGGAATCTCAACAGGCGTACTCTCTTCTCACGTCTGACACTCGAGTTCGTCCAGAGTTCCCGTAACGCTCTCGCTCCGACTAAACCATCTCGTGACGAACAGTGGCTCTGAGCACTATGGTTCAAAACGCTCTGAGCACTATGGAACTTAACATCCGAGGTCATCAGTCCCCTAGAACTTGGAACTACTGAAACCTAACTAACCTAAGGACATCACACACATCCATACCCGAGGCAGGATTCGAAACTGTGACCATAACAGCAGCGCGGTTCCGGACTGAAACGCCTAGAACCGCTCGGCCACCGCGGCCGGCTCGAACAGTGGCGCTCTTCGTTGTATCTTCTCTATCTCTTCTATTAATCCAGCCTTGTAAGGGTCCCAGACAATGACTCTGTGAACCTATAGCCCTGAATGAAGCTGAATAAACGAAGTTAAGTACATCCAGGGACGTAGTTCATTTGAATATCTGCTGTTAAACTCTAGAAAATAAACGCAGGTTGTAACGGGACATCCTCCTCTAGCATTACTTTTCCTCAGCAGTAATTGTATTATTTTTTAAATTTTGTGCAAGTCAATATTATGTCAGCTGCTTTTCTAAAGACTTTCCTAAAATTTTTTACACAATATTTTAAACTCAAGCTACAATTTATGAAAAGGAATTACGTTATTTTGGATGTTATAATTGATAAGTACAAGTTCTGAATGTGCAGTTAAAATTATTTTCTTTTTTTTTTAGAAACATTTGAAATTACGAATTATTTGACACACTTAACATTTCTGTTATTGATTACGCAATCCAGTACTGTTTACTATTTTTATTTCTGGATTCATTTATGAAATAATAGTCGAAACTAATAGAATTAATTTGTCAATAAGAACTGTAAACTCTTTTCAATATTGTTATTTCCGCTGAGTGACCCAGCAGTAAGCATGCCTCTAATGTGATCGGACGTATTCTTGTGTTTTGTGCGAACAGTGTAGTTCCGGCTTCGTTAATGTGAAAAATCAAAAGACTGTATGATAAAAAGTGACGAAATACAGTAACGTGACAAAAAATTCTGCAACAGTACTATTCAAATGTATTTAGATCAATACAGCCATGCGGGCAACTGTAGCCAGCGGTTCTAGGCGCTTCAGTCCGGGACCACGCGGCTGCTCCCGTCGCAGGTTCGAATCCTGCCTCGGGCATGGATGTGTGTGATGTTCTTAGGTTAGTTGGGTTTAAGTAGTTCTATCTAGGGGACTGATGACGTTCGATGTTAAGTCCCATAGTCCTTAGATCCGTTTGAGCCATTAGCCAATTCAGCCATGAGGACCTAAAATGTGAGAATTGCAGCTTCTAGAATCAGACCCCTAGACAGGAAGAACTGCGTGAAAGGGTAAGTGAGCTAGAGAATTTATTGTAATCTTCGCTCCACATCTACATCTACATCTACATACATACTCCACAATCCACCATACGGTGCGTGGCGGAGGGTACCTCGTACCACAACTAGCATCTTCTCTCCCTGTTCCACTCCTAAACAGAAAGAGGGAAAAATGACTGTATATATTCCTCTGTACGAACCCTAATGTAAGTTGGCGGCAGTAAAATTGTACTGCAGTCAGCCTCAAATGCTGGGTCTCTAAATATCCTCAGTAGCGATTCGCGAAAAGAACGCCTCCTTTCCTCCAGAGACTCCCATCCGAGTTCCTGAAGCATTTCCGTAACACTCGCGTGATGATCAAACCTACCAGTAACAAATCTAGCAGCCCGCCACTGAATTGCTTCTATGTCCTCCCTCAATCCGACCTGATAGGGATCCCAAACGCTCGAGCAGTACTCAAGAATAGGTCGTACTAGTGTTTCATAAGCGGTCTCCTTTACAGATGAACTACATGTTCCCAAAATTCTACCAATGAACCGAAGACGACTATCCGCCTTCCCCACAACTGACATTACATGCTTGTCCCACTTCATATCACTCTGCAGTGTTACGCCCAAATATTTAATCAACGTGACACTGTCAAGCGCTGCACTACTAATGGAGTATTCAAACATTACGGGATTCTTTTTCCTATTCATCTGCATTAATTTACATTTATCTATATTTAGAGTTAGCTGCCATTCTTTACACCAATCACAAATCCTGTCCAAGTCATCTTGTATCCTTCTACAGTCAACGACGACACCTTCCCGTACACCACAGCATCATCAGCAAACAGCCGCACATTGCTATCCGCCCTATCCAAAAGATCGTTTATGTAGATAGAAAACAACAGCGGACCTACCACACTTCCCTGGGGCACCCCAGATGGTGCCCTTACCTCCGATGAACACTCACCTCTCAAATCTTCATAAAGACTAATGAGGCCAAGAGCTGCAAGTAGGAAGGAGGGGGTAGATTACAAGGTGCATCTTAACCCTTCCTGTGGGCAACGCTGCCTACTTCCGCTCTGACGCAGCGGGTGCCCAGCCTCGCTCATTGACCTCTGTTGCGATGAGACCGCCGCCGTGTTGACGCTGTGAGGCGAGTCCCGCGGGCGGCGGAGAACAAACCGGCAGCCGGTAGACCCGCCGCGGAGGCAACCGCCGAAAAGTTGCGTGGGCCCCGGCCGCGGCAGCGGCAGCCGGCTGTATACCGCACAGTGTAACGGGACCCGAGGCGGCGCGGCGCGGCGCGGCGCTCTAGCGCATTCCGACTGCTAATCAGCTGGCTGCTGCCACTTGGCAGGCAGGCTGGGGTCACGCCGCCGGCGCTGCCGCCGCCACCGCTAGTCTCCAGGCGGCGGCTGGCGGCTGGCGGCCGCGACGCGGTTCCCAGAGAACCTACACCGAACTTCGGAAACTGATTGCAGGCTTGAGTCGACTGTGATAGCCCTTATCAAATGGTTCAAATGGCTCTGAGCACTATGTGACTTAACTGCTGTGGTCATCAGTCCCTTAGAACTTAGAACTACTTAAACCTAACTAACATAAAGACATCACAAACACCCATGCCCGAAGCACGATTCGAACCTGCGACCGTAGCGGTCGCGCGGCTCCAGACTGTAACGCCTAGAACCGCTTGGCCACAGAACTTAGACATATTTAAACCTAACTAACGTAAGGACATCACACACATCCATGCCCGAGGCAGGATTCCAACGTGCGACTGTAGCAGCAGCGCGGTTCCGGACTGAAGCGCCTAGAACCGCTCGCACGAGTAGAAGGAACAGGAGAGTGAGATTGTATAAGAAGAGAAGTTTAAAATTCTTACTATACCACTTCGAGCATTCAGAACTGTTATGTTAACCAACGACACGCGTTGTGCGTGAAAATGCAACGCGATCACTGGTGGAACCTTATTGTACAGCAAAACTTTGGAGAACTGGGATGGCCAAAAACTTAAGAATTAGTACAGACACATTCATTCTCCTGTACTCAGTTTTGTACAACATTTTCTCAAAAAATGGCTCTGAGCACTATGCGACTTAACATCTTAGGTCATCAGTCCCCTAGACTTAGAACTACTTAAACCTAACTAACCTAAGGACTTTACACAGATCCAAGCCAGAGGCAGGATTCGAACCTGCGACCGTAGCAGCAGCGCGGTTCGGGACTGAAGCGCCTATAACCGCTCGGCCACAACGGCAGGCAATATTTTCTCCCCCCTCAATGATTGAGTCCGAGGGCCTTGGTGGTAAAACCGAAAACGCGTAACTTCTCATCTTTGGTGTATCCCTTTCCGTCCAACAAAAATGAAAACCTGCTTCTCGTCAGCGAAATAAAAAGGAAACTATAACTTCTTGCTTACTTCAATACTCCTTTTTTCCCTCCCTCCAGATAAAATCGCTTCCTCCGCATTAACCAACATCTTTAAAAGCAAGAAGAAATTTAACAACCGAAGCACGTTTGAAAACGATAGCCCGTTCACAAGCCTGCCGGTGTGGCCGAGCGGTTGTAGGCACTTCAGTCTGCAACCGCGCTACCCCTACGGTCGCAGGTTCGAATCCTGCCTCGGGTATGGATGTGTGTCATGTCCTTAGGTTAGTTAGGTTTAAGTAGTTCTAAGATTAGGGGACCGATAACCTCAGATGTTAAGTCCCATAGTGCTCAGAGCCATTTGAACCATTTGAACCCGTTTACAAGGATGGATCGTGGAAGAAAAAAACTGCTAGCTACACTGCCTTTTCAGAATCGCTGTAGGAGTATTTACCTGAGCAACCAGAAGCGATATTTGGAAATCAGTTTACATAAACAAGATTTGGAAGCTTAAAAAAAAAAAAAAGCTCTAAGCAATATGGAACTTAACATCTGAGGTCATCAGTCCCCTAGCCTTAGAACTACTTAAACCTAACTAACCTAAGGACATCACACACATACATGCCCGAGGCAGGATTCGAACCCGCGACCGTAGCAGCAGCGCGGTTCTGGACTGAACCGCCTAGAACCGCTGGCCCACACCGGTCTGCTTGGAAGCTTCGTGTAACGCAATGAAAGGAGCGTTCTGCATGCACTTTACTGTACCTAAGAGAAAATCGAGTTGTAATGCCTCTGTAGAAAAACAACTGGAACTATTCAATGCAAACACGGCAGCTGCCATCTGAGGGCCTTCACATGATATTTTACATCCAATACTGTGCGAAATTAACCCCACTTCTTGCTCATATTTATTGACCTTCTCCAGTGCTCTCAAGCATAACTGGAAAACAGAGCGTACCACTCGTGCTTACAAAAACGATGAAAGTATGATTGAAGAGAACCCCACTTCTTGCTCGTATTTATTGAGCTTCTCCAGTGCTCTCACGCATAACTGGAAAACAGAGCGTACCACTCGTGCTTACAAAAACGATGAAAGTATGATTGCAGAGAATTGCAGACCAATGTCGCTGTCGTCCGTTACAGGATCCTGGAACACGGCTGAAGGTCAAACAGAATAACCTCCCCAGTGGAAAGATACTTCTTTCAGGCAGTCACCCCGGATTCGACTCGTGTGGTGCACAGCTTGATTTATTCGCACACGATATTTTACTGACATTAGACGAATGTTAGCGGGAACATACCGTCTCCCTAGACTTTCACACACTTTCGACCCTGACCCACGTCGTTGACAAACAACCGACACACGATCTTCCACTTCATGCGAGTGGCTCAGAAACTTGACTAAGAAAAAAAATGGCTCTGAGCACTATGGGACTTAACTTCTGTGGTCATAAGTCCCCTAGAACTTAGAACTACGTAAACCTAACTAACCTAAGGACATCACACACATCCATGCCCGAGGCAGGATTCGAACCTGCGACCGTATCAGTCGCACGGTTCCGGACTGCGCGCCTAGAACCGCGAGACCACCGCGGCCGGCAAACTTGACTAAGAGAACCCAGAATGTCTTACTGGAGGGTGAACGTCCAACGTAAATGAAAGTAATATTGGGCGTACCTCACTGGTGGACCTCTAATACTTCCCATATACAAAATCGATCTCTCAGAAAGCATCAGTTGCACCGTCTTCATTGACGATGCTGCTGTCTACATCTACATGGCAGTATGGTCGTCGCAAGATGGTAAGCAGTTGCTGAAAGGCTTTGACTGAGTTTATACGCACAGTAATGAATGACAGGCGTCCTTAACCCTAGGGTACTAAATCTTTGTAAAATTTACGATTGCAGTTGGTACCTCTTCGGGGCACCTGCCAATCAGTACACACGAGCAGCAAGTGACTTTGAGAACCTTCATTGCAAGCATTGCTGTTACTATGACAGGATTATTTATTATATGACTACGGTGGTTTCCTGACACTGGTGCTGTTGCCGTAAATATTACGAATGTGTAGTAATGGTGTGCTTTCTTTCTAGTAGTCGGTATATTTGTTTTATTGCGTAAAATTCATCTTAGTGCGGCAAGTAAGGTGAAATAATAAGCAGCTACAGTTAGAAGGTTGTGGTGCTGAGTTTGATTTTGACATCAATCTAATGGGTGATTTGTGTGTGGAAGTTGACCTGAGCAACAGCAGCAGTAGCAGAACTTATACCCAGCACAACCGTGAAACGTATGCTCATTTTGTTCTTCGAGATAACGAAGAATGACAATACTTTGTCGCCACTGCTTAAGAGCAGTTTGAGCAGAACACTGAGCTAGATCTTACTTAGATTTTACTAATAGTGTCTAAAGCAGAAAACTCTACTAATTTTGGGTGTAAAACACTCTTGGAATTATCATCATTACAATAATAATTTAGCCGGCCGCTGTGGCCGAGCGGTTCTATGCGCTTCAGTCCGGAACCGTGAGGCTGCTACGGTCGTAGGCTCGAATCATGCCTCGGGCGCCGGACGAATGGCCGAGCGGATCTAGGCGCTTCAGTCTGGAACCTCGCTACCGCTACGGCCCCAGGTTCGAATCCTGCCACGAGCATGGAAGTGTCCTTAGGTTAGTTAGGTTTAAGTAGTTCTAGGAGAGTGATGACCTCAGATGGTAAGTCCCATTGTGGTTAGAGCCATTTGAACCATTTGAACAATAATAACTTAGACCTAGTGCGTAACATAAATTATTACTTTTTTACAACATTTTGAGCAGTAAAATAGTCATTATAGATATAAAACACGACATTTTCAACTTATTTTGATGTGTAACAAGCTATAAATTACGAATACTTTTGAATAAAATTTGGAGCAATAAAATTTGCGATGGTTTAGTAAAAATGTAACGTTTTCCATTATTTTGTGCTCTAGGGTTAAATGTGGACAAATACAAGACAGTGCCCAATCGAAAGAGAAATAACTCTATAGCTAACGATTATAAGACTTGTTGTGAACATCCATAGCTCAACAGTTAAACGTTTAGGGAAATACAAAGAAACAGCATCAAATGGTACACAGACACATCAAGAGAACATTAGTAGAGGTGAATGGGAGACTTGGACTCGTTGGTACTAAATCAGTAAAGGAAATCGGATAGAAGACATTAGTGCGATCAACTGCGTCTGGAATCGTTAACAACCAGAAGTAACAACAGACATTCAGAGAGTTGCTGCTCTGGGTTTTAGCAGGTCGCTGTTGTACAGTAGATATGGAAGTTTAAGACACATGCTTTATCAAACCTCTTTGACGAAAGTACCTCACTACCATTGTGTGACTTTTCATTACAGTAGTTCGAGAGTGGATGCTGAATATTTGAGCCGGCCGGAGTGGCCGTGCGGTTCTAGGCGCTACAGTCTGGAGCCGATCGACCGCTACGGCCGCAGGTTCGAGTCCTGCCTCGGGCATGGATGTGTGTGATGTCCTTAGGTTATTTAGGTTTAATTAGTTCTAAGTTCTAGGCGACTGATGACCTCAGAAGTTAAGTTGCATAGTTCTCAGAGCCATTTGAACCATTTGAATATTTGATCATTAGTTGTATTTGATTCAATGATGGCGGCAAGTACATTGCTCGAAATGAAAGAGAAACGGAAGCGACTGAGGGTGAAACTGTGATCAGCAAGGCTAGAAGCTCGAAGTGTCCTCCAGAATTTGCTTCATGAGCCACAGTGACAGGCGGTAAAGTGCTACGAGAATTATTTGAGGATGACTCAACAAACATTTCTATTTGAGCTTATAAAAATAGCCACTCATATTTTCCGACAAAATCCTATTTAGGAAATTCCATTTCTGCTGCAGATGGTATCACAGATATTTAGCGATAAGAGAAAGCTATTCCAGCTAGCAATATAGTACTTGCATCCAACAGTATACCATTTCAGGCATTACTCCAGAAACATGTCAATCCATATATTGATCAATGTGTAAGAACTTTATGAAGGAAAACACAACATATTTAAAGGAGTAAGAACAAATGTATTTATCGTTACAGCTCGGAAGCGCTATGACAGATATACACTGAAGCGCCAAAGAAATTGGTATAGGCATGCGTATTCAAATACATAGATACGTAAACAGGCAGAATCCGGCGCTGCAGTCGGCAGCGCCTATATAAGACAAGTATCTGGCGCAATTGTTACATCGGTTACTGCTTCTACAACGGCAGATCATCAAGGTTTAAGTGAATTTGAACCTGCTGTTATAGTCGGCGCACGACCGATGCGACACAGCGTCTTGGAGGTAGCGATGAAGTGATGATTCTCCCGTACGACCATTTTCCGAGTGTACAGTGAATAATATCAGGAATCTGGCAAAATATCAAATCTCCGACAACCCTGCTGCCAGAAAATGATCCTGCAAGAACGGGACAAAGGACGACGGAAAAGAATCTTGCAAACCTTCTGGCAAATTGCTGCAGATTCAAATGCTGGGCCATCACTCAAACATCATTGATATGGGCTTTCGGAGCCGAAGGCCCACACGTGTACGCTTGATGATTGCACGACACAAAGCTTTACGCCTCGCCTGCGCCCGTCAACACCGACACTGGACTTAAGATGACTGAAAACATGTTGCCTGGTTGAATGAATCCTGTTTCAAATTGTATCGAGCGGATAGACGTGTACGGATATGGAGACAACCTCACGAACCCATGGACCCCGAATGTCAGCAGCGGACTGTTAAAGCTGGTGGAAGACCTGTAATGGAGTGCGGTGAGTGCAGTTGGAGTGGTATCAGAGCCCTGATACACCTAGATACAACTCTGACAGGTGACACGTACGTAAGCATCAAGTCTGATCATGTGCATCCATTTACCTCGATTGTGCACTCCAACGGACACGGGCTATTCCAGCAGGAGAATGCGACACCCCATACGTCCAGAATTGCAACTGCGTGGCTCCAGGAACGCTCTTCTGAGTTTAAACACTTCAGCTGACCACCAAACTGCTCAGACATGAACATTACTGAGCGTATCTGCGATGCCTTGCAACGTGCTGTTCAGAAGAGATCTTCACTCCTTCGTACTCTTACGGATTTCTGGACAGGATTAATGGTGTCAGTTCCCTACAGCACTACTTCAGACATTAGTCGAGTCCGTGTCACGTCCTGTTGCGGCACTTCTGCATGCTCACGGAGGCCCTACACGATATTAGGCAGATGTACCAGTTTCTTCAGTTTCTTTGGCTCTTCAGTGTATCTGAAAGGATCACGCACAGAATCGCGGTTTGGAAGGAGGGGGGGGAGGGGAGGAAGGGGGCAGGGTGTCTTTGTGCCCGGTTCCTCCTTGAACAAGAAACATGCGGTAAAATGTTTTTGGTTCAGCCTGGACCAGCTGATACTTCTACAGCCATTCGAACAACTGTCTCACTGTACCTATGTTACAGTAGATTAAGCAGCGTTTGAGCGGAGAACCGGAGCTGGCACCCAGGCAAATTGTGCGAATTGATTAATCCTTTTCCAAAAGATGTTAATTGGGCTTAATTTAATACTCACCTAATAGCACCACTTGTATGTCCACCGTTCGGATTTTACGTGCAAAACAGTCACACTTAAATAACGCCGGACTGAAGCGAGACATCGTTGAAATTTGGTCCACAGCTGTATCGGACCTTGGTCTAAGAGAAGATTTAACCGTTTGAGGAAAACCTTGTTTCGCGTGGATTTTACGCACAAAATACAGTTTTTCTGGTACGTTTTTGAAGCGTGTCGCTTCCATACCTTGAACCTCTGCGAATCGGTTCAAACTTTTCACGAAGTTAGATAAATTGATAAAATTACAAGGAATTTTTTTTATACAATAATCTTAATATATTGTCGAGATACAATGGTTTAAACACGAAGTAAGTATGGCATGTAAAATCTGTTCTTAAGTGCACTCAATGTGTGAAACGGTTAAATGTGAACCAAAAAACATAAAAAATTTGTTCTTATCATAAAACTGAAAACTCTCTTTCGAAAATCTAGCTTAATTCGGGTTTTACGCGCAAAAAGTTTTTCCTGAGTCTTTTCTCCCCGTGCCGCTTCTATGTTCCTAACTTGTACACATCGATTCAAATTTTGTAAGAAGTTAGACGTGTAATTAATGGCCGTCCTGTTGTTTTCTGAAAGATTTGTCCTATGCCACGATATAAGCAACATGGTTCCAAAGACAATGAAAAAAAACCGAACCGGATTAGACATCGCCCGAGTCAACAAAAATTTACACCTGCTACTAAGGTATGGCGATCTGATGTCAGAACTATGGTAGAGTAAAAGTTGGGAAGGAGAATGATAAATGCTTCTCCCGTAGCACAAAAAAGGCGAATTTATCCTGGGCAGAGTTAGGGATGTAAAGGAAGTGTACACACTTTTAGACTTATCTGGCAGACTGAAAATTATTTAAATAAAAACATCCTATCATATTCATCATTTAACCCTACTGCCACAGCGCAGTGAGCTCTCTTAGAACCACTCCCTGTTACATGTATGGTGAGGAGTTTACGAACAAGCAGACACAAATTTACGTGCTTCCAGACAGTGTGATGCATCTACAGTGTGAAGTATCTGAGAGTGGGAAGCATCTAGAGTAGGAAGTATGCCAGTGCGTTGATTAGTCCATACTCAACTTTAATGAGACTTTGTGTCATATTGCAGGACACGACAATCGCCTTGCTGGATGATATTGTGACACTTGTCACGGCATGCGACGTAACATGATCTATCATGTTACTTTACTTGACAAGGAGCATTATATTGCACGGCATGAGTACTGATACTCCCAAGTAAAAGAGACGAATATGTCTTTGCAGTTCCTAGAAAAGTCGAAAAGCAAGTTTCCTTCGTTTACATCCCTAACGATGTCTAGGACACATTCGCCTTTTGTTGGTACTGCGCTAGGAGAATTTTTCATTCTGATTTTCGGTGTGAAAAATAATTGAATGTTATATCTTCATTTTTTGTTGCATTTGATTTATGATTTACACCTTTTCTCATTGATCAATGCACTGAGTAAGGGGTTCACCACCGTGCTGGAGCAAATGTAGTATCGATGTATTGCTCACTTGCTAGAACGACAGTTCACAGGCGCTGCCTGAGACATAAAATCTCTTTGCCCCTGTCAAAAGAGAGCTGTAATAGAGTCGCAGGTCAGAGCAGTCTCTGCCGCAGTTGCAGTCGCTCGCTGCTACAGGGCAGTTGTAGTCTGCCGCTGGTACAGTGCAGTTTATAGTTAGTAGTTGTTAGAGTCACAGTGCAGAACAAATTGTAAAATTTTATTATATGGAAATGAATAATAATCGTTATCAGCCGCAGAACTACCATGGAATGAGATGATGATGAACGAATGAATAATTGTTAATACACTCCTGGAAATTGAAATAAGAACACCGTGAATTCACTGTCCCAGGAAGGGGAAACTTTATTGACACATTCCTGGGGTCAGATACATCACATGATCACACTGACAGAACCACAGGCACATAGACACAGGCAACAGAGCATGCACAATGTCGGCACTAGTACAGTGTATATCCACCTTTCGCAGCAATGCAGGCTGCTATTTTCCCATGGAGACGATCGTAGAGATGCTGGATGTAGTCCTGTGGAACGGCTTGCCATGCCATTTCCACCTGCGCCTCAGTTGGACCAGCATTCGTGCTGGACGTGCAGACCGCGTGAGACGACGCTTCATCCAGTCCCAAACATGCTCAATGTGGGACAGATCCGGAGATCTTGCTGGCCAGGGTAGTTGACTTACACCTTCTAGAGCACGTTGGGTGGCACGGGATACATGCGGACGTGCATTGTCCTGTTGGAACAGCAAGTTCCCTTGCCGGTCTAGGAATGGTAGAACGATGGGTTCGATGACGGTTTGGATGTACCGTGCACTATTCAATGTCCCCTCGACGATCACCAGAGGTGTACGGCCAGTGTAGGAGATCGCTCCCCACACCATGACGCCGGGTGTTGGCCCTGTGTGCCTCGGTCGTATGCAGTCCTGATTGTGGCGCTCACTTGCACGGCGCCAAACACGCATACGACAATCATTGGCACCAAGGCAGAAGCGACTCTCATCGCTGAAGACGACACGTCTCCATTCGTCCCTCCATTTACGATTGTCGCGACACCACTGGAGGCGGGCTGCACGATGTTGGGGCGTGAGCGGAAGACGGCCTAACGATGTGCGGGACAGTAGCCCAGCTTCATGGAGACGGTTGCGAATGGTCCTCGCCGATACCCCAGGAGCAACAGTGTCCCTAATTTGCTGGGAAGTGGCGGTGCGGTCCCCTACGGCACTGCGTAGGATCCTACGGTCTTGGCGTGCATCCGTGCGTCGCTGCGGTCCGGTCCCAGGTCGACGGGCACGTGCACCTTCCGCCGACCACTGGCGACAACATCGATGTACTGTGGAGACCTCACGCCCCACGTGTTGAGCAATTCGGCGGTACGTCCACCCGGCCTCCCACATGCCCACTATACGCCCTCGCTCAAAGTCCGTCAACTGCACATACGGTTCACGTCCACGCTGTCGCGGCATGCTACCAGTGTTAAAGACTGCGATGGAGCTCCGTATGCCACGGCAAACTGGCTGACACTGACGGCGGTGGTGCACAAATGCTGCGCAGCTAGCGCCATTCGACGGCCAACACCGCGGTTCCTGGTGTGTCCGCTGTGCCGTGCGTGTGATCATTGCTTGTACAGCCCTCTCGCAGTGTCCGGAGTAAGTATGGTGGGTCTGACACACCGGTGTCAATGTGTTCTTTTTTCCATTTCCAGGAGTGTATAATGAAAAATCAACAGTTCAATTAAGTCAACCATATATTGTGAGGTAAATTTTATTATTTTCATTGGCATGCGCGAAGTTAAATCACTTGTCTGAGATGTTAATATGAATTGCTTTCAATCTTTTCTTTTGTGATTCGTCAGCACCAGTTGACCCAGATTGTAGATATTTATCAATAACGTAAAAAATTTCAAAATATAATTCTTTTTACCAGTCAACTATAAAAGTATAATTTACCCTTAAGTGATTGCCAGTCCCAATCCAGTCATTTATCTAAATTAAAATATTCCAGAATTTTTGTCAGATCATAGGCATGTGTTCTTTAGTAATCAGACGACCAGCTGTGCAGCTGTGTCACAAAGTAAAGTCAGTTTTTCTCGTAATTCAGATCTCAGACAAACGTTATCCAGTATTAGCCGATAGGCCAGCATTGCACTAAACTGTGCCATTTACGAGCAGATATATATACACAGCGTTATCCGGTGACACCATCACGAGGTAAGAATTTTTCAGTTTATTTCTAACGGACAGATTCAGATTGATTTCACTGGGCCATGGCGTAGCGCTGATGACGTCAAATTTTATCAGTTTTTCATGAGTTAAGATTTATCAGTTTTATTATGTCAGAATTTAATTATCCAAATGTAATTATTTTTATTTTTTATTTTTCTCTTCGGGAAGGTTACACATAATTATTTTATAGTCTCTTTTATTTATTCGGGCATGTTACAAATTGTATCATTTATTTCTCCACCTATTCGCCTAACGGCCGCCTCTCTCCGCTTTTGCTGTATGCGATTTAACATACTCATCTCACATAGCCGATAGGCCTCTGTTGTACTTCTTATGTTCTACGTATAAACATCAGTATAATAAATAAGATGCATACTGTATTGTGAACAATTTTTTAAATAAATGTATTTAAAAGTAATTGGAGTTCTGTATTGCTGCTCGCAATTTCTCAGCCAAACATTGAGTTCTTGAGGCAGGCATTTAACTTTTCCCTCTTGTCGTCCTCCGTGCAACCGCTTCTAATGCAGCTGCTTTCTCCCTTGCTACGAAGAGCCTGTTACTGCTTTTCTAACTCGCATGTTTTGGATTAAAACGCAGAACTGTCATCATTGCAAAAATTGGTTTGAACACCACAGTGCTTCACTAGACACTATCCTGTTGTTGGTGGTACTCCGTTACCTTCCTGTGACCTCTGATGAGACTCAATAAGCCATTTATAGGTGGGCCGCATTTTGACGTGGATTCCGAACTGCGTTGTAACTCTGCAGGTATATCAACAACACCTGTCGGAAGCTGAGAGTTTCAATTGTTGTTGTTGTTGTTGTTGTTGTCTTCAGTCCTGAGACTGGTTTGATGCAGCTCTCCATGCGAGTTTCAATTAATTATCATTTATTATAGAGAAGCTGCACGGTCATCAATGGTATCTGTTCTTTCGAGAACAGTTACTATCTTCATATACATAGTTAAAAGGCTACCCAGTCATTGACCTTAGTCTGTGTGAATGCGCACAGGTTGCCCGAACTCTTACGGGAGTCGTCATCTTAGTGTGCGCGAGTAATGAGTGGATGGGCAAATATCGATAAGGTACATTACGTATGTAGAATTTGGACAGTTGGGAATGTGGGTCTCACGGGAAGCGTGCAAGGGATAAACTCCTGCAGTCGCGATATTCATCTCTGTCCTCCGTGGCTCAGCTGGATAGAGCGTCTGCCATGTAAGCAGGAGATCCCGGGTTTGAGTCACGGTAGGGGCACACATTTTCAGCTGTCCCCATCGAGGTATATCAACAACACCTGTCGGCAGCTGAGGCTTTCAATTAATTCTCATTTAGTCTCTGCCACACAGTTTTGGGTTTTCATAGCGAGGCGTGTTATCGCTTCTGTAGTGTACTACTGTGCTACTTTTGTGTATTTAAAACGGCTGCATGTTACGTTTTCCTTGGAAGAGAAGCGCTCCTACTCCGACGCGTCGCAGTCGACGGACGGCGCTCTGGCGATTCGCCTGTCCTGGAGTGGATGTCAAATTAAATAGCTTTCAGCCGTCAATTTTCAACCTTATTTTATTTGGCAACCAGTTTCAGCGTTTTATTACGCCATGTTCGGGCCCCTGACCGACGTGTAGGAAGAACCTACCTCGGTTGTAATCAAAACAGGGGCCAGCAATACTGGTATTACTACGTATCTACATGCTACAGTGGTCACTGTTCAGTCGGCTGGTGACGGTTGAAGTGATCACGTCTTCAGACGATACTTCCCTGTAAACAACTCAACTGTCAGCGAACACTCTCACAGCTCTTCCGCTTCTCCTACATGATGATCGATTATCTACACTGAGATGATCGGAGGTATGGCTACGCTTCCTTGAGACACATCCGACGCTACTGTCACTTCTGTTGAACTTTCGCCGTGTATTAAAGCCTACTGAGTTTTATTGCTTTAACGTTCGTCGAGGCAACTGCGTATCTGTCAAGATACCGTGTATGGTATAGAGCACAGTGTAAAACGCGTTTCTAAATATCAGGAAGGCGGGACCTAGCTGTTCAACTCTATCTACAAGATACTGTGCATGTGCAAAGCGAGTTGCGTTTCACACGAGTGGGTTTCTTCCTGAATTCGTGCCCATTGTTTGCTAGGGTAATGTTCATGGCGTTAGACAGAGCGGCCTCTCGAGCGATGATCTAGCGACACGTCCAAACGAGCTCACCGCGGAATTGTTCAAATCCGAACTGAGTGACTGCGACAGAATTACTCTGTCGCAGCCAACATGGCTTAACACCACAAAGCGGCAAGACGTGTCATGTATCTGTGTCGTTCGTGCCTTGTGTAAGTTGTGCGGTCTTTACTACAGAACACCTGGCATGCCACTACAGTGCCTCGATTTTTTATGCATATTGTATAAGTCCTCATGTGACAAAATGGTGCAAGCATTGTATGATGTAACTACACTACTGGCCATTAAAATTGCTACACCAAGAAGAAATGCAGATGATAAACGGGTATTCATTGGACAAATATATTATACTAGAACTGACATGTGATTACATTTTCACGCAATTTGGGTGCATAGATCCTGAGAAATCAGTACCCAGAACAACCGCCTCTGGCCATAATAACGGCTTTGATACGCCAGGGCATTGAGTCAAACAGAGCTTGGATGGCGTGTACAGGTAAAGATGCCCATGCAGCTTCAACACGGTACCAAGGGTAGTGACTGGCGTATTGTGACGAGCCAGTTGCTAGGCCACCATTGAACTTGCTGTATCCAGAAATGCCCGTACGGAACCTGTAACATGCGGTCGTGCATTATCCTGCTGAAATGTGGGGTTTCGCAAGGATCGAATGAAGAGTAGAGCCACGGGTCGTAACAAATCAGAAATGTAACGTCCACTGTTCAAAGTACCGTCAATGCGAACAAGAGGTGACCGAGACGTGTAACCAATGGCACCTCATTCCATCACGCCGGGTGACACGCCGGTATGGCGATGACGAATAGACGTTTCAAATGTGCGTTCACCGCGATGTCGCCAAACACAGATGCGACCATCATGATGCTGTAAACAGAACCTGGATTCATCCGAAAAAATGACGTTTTGCGATTCGTGAACCCAGGTTTGTCGTTGAGTACACCATCGCAGGCGCTCCTGTCTGTGATGCAGCGTCAAGGGTAACCGCAGCCATGGTCTCCGTGCAGAAGGTCCATGCTGCTACAAACTTCGTCGAACTGTTCGTGCAGATGGTTGTTCTCTTGCAAACGTCCCCGTCTGTTGACTCAGCGATCGAGACGCGGCTGTACGAACCGTTACAGCCACGCGGAATGGATGCCTGTCTTCTCGACTGCTAGTGATACGAGGCCGTTGGGATCCAGCACGGCGTTCCGTATTACCCTCCTGAACCCACCGATTCCATATTCTGCTATCAGTCATTGAATCTCGACTAACGCGAGCAGCAATGTCGCGATACGATAAACCTCAATCGCGATAGGCTACAATCCGACCTTTATCAAAGTCGGAAACGTGATGGAACGCATTTCCCCTCCTTACACGAGGCATCAACACAACGTTTCACCAGGCAAACGCCGGTCAACTGCTGTTTGTGTATGAGAAATCGGTTGGAAACTTTCCTCATGTCAGCACGTTGTAGGTGTCGCCAGCGGCGCCAACCTTGTGTGAATGCTCTGAAAAGCTAATCATTTGCATATCACATCATCTCCTTCCTGTCGGTTAAATTTCGCGTCTGTAGCACGTCATCTTCGTTGTATAGCAATTGTAATGGCCAGTAGTGTATCATTGCCCGGTTTTATAGCTCTGAGGATGGTGACACGTATTGCTGGAAGTAGTAATCCAGTAATTGTTTTGACGTAGCGACCTTGGCGAGTAAACTGCTTTTCGAAAGAAGACTACAGTACACACAATTTTCAGTCTACGGGTACTGTGCTGTGTGGCATCAGCTACAGCCGCTGACCGCTGACGCGCGAGTCTGCTGTGCCACAGCAACCCGGCCCCGCACTGTACAGCTAGCCGCTTGCCCGCCTGTCCTTGCAGACGCGACCGCACGCCGGGTCAGCTGCCACGCCCACCCGCTTGGCGTGACGTCACGTGGAAGCGCCGCGGGCAAGGACGCAAAGGAGAGCCGCCAGCCGCAGGCCGTCAGCTGTGTGTGCGTGCGTGTGTGTGTGTCTGCGTGTGTGTATGTGTGTGCGCGTGCCCCAGTGGCCGAGGCGCGGGCGTTTTCCCAACACGCCTCCAACAAGAAGAGGGTGGGGGGGAGGTGTGAGATCACGGAGCGACAGAACAAACGGTTCCAATCCGCTTGCCGACTTGACGTTAGACTGAAAGTAATTAGGATTTTTACTCAGATCGACTGCCAAAATTGTACGTTCAGACTCTCTGCCCCTTTCTCCCATTATCCTCTTTATGCTCATTTTCGATTGGTTCAGTTTTGTCAACTAGGCTTTGACTTCACTTACATCTGTCATCAAGTTCTCTCTGTTTACGTAGCAACTTTCCAATACGGTTATTAAACCACGATGTGTCTCGCCATTACTTGGTTGCCTCATTCTTACACAAGTGGTACTGAACAGCAATTTTGAATTTTATCTGCTTGTGTTCGACGACTGCGTCTTCAGAGCTGAATATTTGAATAACCTTGCAGATTTTACCCTGCCATTCTTAGTAAGAAGATGTTTCCATTGCTCTGTTTCTCTATGTGTTTGCGAAAAAATGTAATAGTTGGCATAATATGTAAAGAACAATATTCATTTTCCATATTTTATTTACAGTTACAAACTGTCGCCATATAGCGCTATGTATGAAGGGCTTATTTCAATAGTGGTACAAGGCCATGTTTGTTCATTCTGAGATACACAGTCCTAAAGTTAAATTAGCGCTGAAAAATCTGCAGTTGAGATACCAGAAATATTCAAGTATACTCATTTAACTTTTGGACTCTGTATCTCAGAATGAACAAAAATGGACTTGTACCACTATTGAAATAAGCCCTTCATACATAGCACTATATGGCGACAATTTGTAACTGTAAATAAAATAAAAATTTGTAACCGTAAATAAAATAAAAATGGAAAATGAAAATTGTTCTTTACATGTTATGCCACCTTTAGGACTCTGTATCTCAGAATGAACAAAAGTGGACTTGTACCACTATTGAAATAAGCCCTTCATATGTTCTTAAATTTTTAGGGCTCTTATCGAAGCACTGAACAAATAAGAAACATTTCGCTCTTTTGTAGACACCTCATTGCCTAATATCACTACAACAGAAAGGAAATGACTGACGTAATACAGTGTGATGATTGGGATTGTATCGCACGTCTATATACTGCAGGGTTCAAAGCAGAGGTAGAAGTAGAAGTGATCTATATCAGTGTTGCGGACAAATGGGAGGTTGTTAATGTGTGAGCAAAAAACAGCGTCATTTTCAATACAATTTTGGGGGCTGAATTATTATTTAAGCTAGAACTCTGAGAAGTATTCGTTTTCGTAGCAGATAAAATTCACGCCTCCAGGTCCGAAGTGCACCTGGACAAGACGACATCAGCATCTTAAACAAGTAACTGTGAAAAGCATTCATGCCTTTTTCTTGTGGTGGAGGACACCAATCAGTAAAATACTATAAAATGTTGCTAATGCACTGCTTCCTGGACTCGGGTAGGCGCGCCGGCCCCGAATCGACTAACCACGTGGGCCGGTGTGTCGGCCAGCCTGGATGTGGTTTTTAGGCAGTTTTCCACATACCGCTCAGTGAATACCGGGGTGGTCTCCACATCCCGCAGACGTTTGTAACACTTCCGCGCTATTTCATGGTTTACACTACATGCAGACAGCTGGGGTACACTGATTCCGTCCTGGGGGTCTGGGGCGGCGGCAGGGAGGGCATCCGGCTACCCCTTGAAATGAACCTTGCCAAATCCGTTGTAACCACTCCGACCCTGCGAACACTGTGTGACAAAAGCGCAAGTGAAAGAAAGAAAGAAATAAGTTGCTGAAGGATACCTACGAGCAAATACGTGTGTAGAACGAGTACTTACGTAGCAGTCAGTGTAAACCCACTTGCCGTTAGCTCCCCTGTGTGCCAATCGCAGGCTGGGGAAGCACGGAGTCCCGGAAACGTTCACTACTGTGCAGATTTGACAGCTCGCAGCCTGGAGCTTCCACGACTGTATGGAATATCACTTTCTTGAGCCTGCTCGGCACGGCCCGTCTAGCAGTTAAGAACTATTTCCTTTTTCTATTTCTCGGAGCCTCACGAGTGCTGCCGTGTCTGCCTGTGACGGAACTCTTTCTCGAGCGATCGCAGTCCGCAGCGCCGGCGTGCCGTGTAGTCGGCAGGTGGCGGTGGCGCGATGAACGGCAGCCACTGGCTGGCTGGACCTCGCTACGTACCGTACACATGCAGCTCCGTGTTACGCCCGGTACGTGTGGCGCCGCGAGCATAACTCGCTCTGTCAGAGCTTCGTGACCAGGACGTCAGCTGCAGCACGAGCGCAGCCGTTCGTGGCCGAAGTCACTGAAGATGAAACCCTCTAGATTCTTAGGCGGTGTTATATCCAGATTTCTTCCTCACAAATCGATCTTTCGACTGCTCTGCTGGGATCTCCTTCAGAATATTGTGGTGTGCCTGGCTAGCCTAGCACTCGAGCAGGGACATCACAAGATCCTGAAGGAGAATCCAGCAGAGGGACCGAAATTTCGATTTGTGAGGAAGAATTTGGAGAAGAACATAGGGTGTTCGAGCAACCTAGAAGATTTTACTTTCAATGACATCTGCCCACGGCTGCCCGTTGGTACTCCTCGACATTGTAGACTCAGTGTCGGTTCAAAAAATGGCTCTGAGCACTATGGGACTTAACTTCTGAGGTCATCAGTCCCCTAGAAGTTAGAACTACTTAAAGATAACTAACCTAAGGACATCACACACACCCATGCCCGAGGCAGGATTCGAACCTGCGACAGTAGCAGTCGCGCGGTTCCGGACTGAGGCGTCTAGAACCGCTCGGCTACAACGGCCGGCCTCAGTGCCGGTTTTCGGCAGCTGGGGTACTAGGCTTTTTGCTCGTCCTAGGGATGATGGGCTTCTCCTTGCATATTCCCTCTTGATGTTTTATGGATGGAGTCGACATGGCTGCTTCCAATGGTGTTTTCCAACACATACTGGAAACGGACAACAAAACTAGCTATATTTTCGCCCTGATTCTGGTTGAATCAAAGGGATTAATGGTAAACAGCTCTGTCGAGAAGTTTTGAAACTTGCGAAATCGGAAGTCGGCCTGCAGCCCTCGTGGGTTCTGCGAGTCATATGCCCTGTGGGGTGGAGGCGGTGTTTTCGTAATGTATTTCTGAAGTCCGAAGTAGAACATCTTTGATCTACCAAGTTAGTTCTTGTAGCAAGGAAAACTGAGGGAATCCGCAGTGCGCTGTGACGAGCGTGGTCGAATGACTTCAAATTCTTCTAGCCAGGTGTTGCATCACACTAAGCGTGCACATGTTCATTAGGCACAAGGCTTATCATAGATTGCGTATCCACTAAATAGTTAGCTAGTGAACAAATTGGACATGGCGACAGTTACTCCAAGCCTATGAATTCCATTTATTTCCGTGGAAATTTGAGTCTGGTGTTTTTGTGCCACTTTTTCCTAGTATATATGAAGATGGTATCTGTTCTTTCGGACATGTCCGAACTTACGAGAATCGGTAAAGCCGCGCGGAATGAGTGTAATCGGCAGAGGCACTACGAATGTAGTGTGGGACAGTAAGTTAGGAATGTGGGTCGCACGGGAGGCGTGCCAAAGATAAGTCTCTGCAGTCGCTCTATCCTCTGTGTTATCGATGACTCAGATGGATAGAGCGTCTGCCATGTAAGTAGGAAATCCCGGGTTCGAGTCCCGGTCGGGGCACACATATTCAACTGTCCCCGTTGACTTATATCAACGCCTGTATGCAGCTAAGGGTATTCATTTCATTGTATTGATTTAATTGTAATTTCACTTTTTCCTTATTCACTTTAGACAGTTATCCTGTTTTGTTGTTGTGAAGGTATCGGCCGAAGTAGCTAGGAACCATCTGGACACTGTTAGCGGTGTGGATTTTCCACTGCAGTGGTCGGATCTCCGAATCATTCCTGAGGTAGAGCTTTTAATTCTTGACATTGAAATGGCGAGTTTATGCCTAACCCTCCGAGGTTGGCGACCCTTATTTAGATTTAACAGTCCGGCAATGCGTAGAATTAATACAGATCCGCCATTGAATATTTCAGCTTCAGTCTGCAAATGAGTGCGTCGCTTGATATTCGCCTCGCGCGCCTCCCAGCGGTGGGAGTGAAATGGATTCTGTCTGTCGCCACGAATGTGACTTTGCTTGACGCCGCGGCAGCTCTTAGGACTGAGGAAAGGAATGCTCCAGTCTGTCTACCTAACTCGCGCGTGTGGTTCGTCACCTGGGAGTGAGCGCCGATACCGACCTGCTCCAGGCTAAGCTAGAGCGCGTCTGCTGCATCAGAGCGCTTAGCAGGCGGTGACCACTGGCGGCGTGCCGTCAGCTAGTTTGTTTACTGGGCTGGGCTGCGATATGGCTGTGGCATTCAACGCACGAACCCCGCAGTGCGGTATGCCAGCACCGCCCTACTACTTTCCAAACTATACAGAAACCTCGCTCCATACACTTCTGAACTAGCTCTCCTGGAAGAAATGGCTTAACCACACAGCTCAGTGGTCGTTTCCACTCTGAATTGTTCACTCGGCAGCGGAGTATGCGCTACTACGGAACTTCCTCGTGGGTTAGAATTTTAACCACAGATTCTGTTCTGCCGGCACGCTTTTTATCTCACAGAGTGTTTCAAAATAGCGCACAAACCACTGCAGGTGAAAGGTTAACTCCGAAACTCGTACAAACGACTGTTTAGGAAAGTTCTTAAACATGAGCGTATCAGAGATTGAAAACAATGTGTTGCCTTTAGGACAGCGAGACGGAGAGTCCTTGAGATAGCACCGGCTGCTGTGGCCGAGCGGTTCTAGGCGCCTCAGTCCAGAACCGCACAGCTGCTACGGTCGCAGGTTCGAATCCTGCCTCGGGCAAGGATGTGTGTGATGTCCTTAGGCTAGTTTGGTTTAAGTAGTTCTAAGTCTAGGGGACTGATGACCTCAGATGTTAAGTCCTATCGTGCTTAGAGCCTTGAGATGGCGACAATATAACAGCAAATTTTATGGTACAAGAAGTAAAGTTCTCCTTAATCAAAAACTTCCGGTTTTGGACGACTAATCCTCCATCTTCAGGCATCTGACCTTAGACAGATGGAAGCGTATAGCATAGGATACTGTTTGTCTATGTAGATAAGGACTTAATCAGAAATGTTATGAAGCACACTTGTGCTAACATGGAAAATATTTCGTATGGAAGACAGTGGCTGCTCGTAATTATCTCACGTTTTATATCGTTTTCATTCCTATCATAGTAGCTGTTTTGCTACTAATTTGCTACATTAAAACTCTGAACCCGTGATAGTTGGTACTTTCTTCTATTATCGTTCACTTCCATCCGTGCCAATTTCGCTATTCAGTATGATATGTATTAATAGGTACATCAAATCACGAAGAATAGCAAGTACTTCGGCAGAGACTACAAAGTGCAACACCAGAATGCGAGTGACAGGCCAGACACCGTAATAATCCCAGTACCAAAGAAGGCAGGTGCTCATAGGTGTGGACATTGCTGAACCATTAGTTTAATAAACCGCATTTGTTCAATACTGGCACCTGTTGTCTATAGAGGGATAGAGAAACTGGTCGAAGCCGACCTCGGGGAGGAACAGTTCAGGTTCCCTAAGAAGTACAGCAACACAAGGCGTACCAATACTGATATTCCGACTGTCTTTCTTTCACTGGTGCCTTATCCCGTGGTTTCGCAGGGTCGGCATGGTTAGGAAAGGATTTGGCAAGGTTAGTTTAAGGGGTTGCCGGATGTCCTTCCTGTCCCTACCCCGTACCCCCCGGGATGTAAGTAGTGTACCCCAGCTGTCTGCTGTTGTAACCGCAGAAAAGCCAAGTCTAAATGCAGTTGTTCTCAGACGATACACCAGAAATCATACGGGGAGATAGAGTTAACAGGGGACGCCAGGCGTGTCAGAGGGGTCACAAAAGATAACGACGCAGCCAGATAGCCGAGGCGGCGGTCCAAGCGGCCAGGCAGCTGCGCGTGATAAGCAAGGAAGCAGACTCAGCTATTAAGATAAACAGGGCGCTCTGGGCAGGTCCCTTAATAAACAATAACTTGCAGTATCAACACTCTTGGCTAGAGGGAGAAGTCTGGGAGCGGAGAGAGAAAGAAAGAGGGCCCTAGGTGGGGACCGCACTACGTCACGAGGAGCCAATGAAGGGCTCAGGACGCAGTGCGTGACCATATAGGGAGAGGCCCCTCTACGCCTCCACCCAGCTTCTGAAGAAAAGTACTGAAGTTAATACTAAAACAATCCCTAATAAGGAAAAGTTGCACTCGACGCTACGTCATGCCAAGCGCTGGCGGGGTCGAAGGGGAAGAGCTAACAAAACTCGGAGGCACGCCGCTCCGGGGCTCTCTCTCTCTCGGGTTTAGGCAGCGACGGTAGTCAGCGTGAGTAGCAGCCGACTTGGGCTGAGGGCGGGCTGCAGGCAGACAGTTGGAGATAGTCGCCGATGAGCGTTTAGGCAGCGACCGCGGGACTCTGACGTAGGGTGCTAGTGTGGGCAGCAAAGTGCTGGAAAGTTCTATCAGGCAGCCAGAACGGTGGAAGTCAGTCACCGTCTCTGTAATGGGCTTGGCTATTCTGTAGGTACAATCACTACGCAGTTAGGGTGATCTGTATTCTTTATGAATAAATTAGAACTTTTATAACGTCCATACGAGTTTACTTCTACCAACATCCTAGCCTTGTACCTTCACACCAGGGAATTTAACATCTTAACCAGATCAAAAGTCTCCCTCTCAATTAGGTCAACCGGCTAATTCCCGTTTACGAACCGTGTCGCTCAATCCCTCGCAAAACCCACGCTTGGGACGCGACACTGCGTCTACTGTAATCCATGGAATAGTGGGGACCAGCCCGGTATTCACCTAGTGGGATGTGGAAAACCGCCTAAAAACCACATCCAGGCTGGCCGGTACACCGGCCGACGTCGGTAATCCGGCGTGCGGATTAGATCCGGGGCCGGCGCGCCTACCCGAGTCCAGGAAGCAGCGCATTAGCACTCTCGGCTAACCCGGCGGGTCATTGGTCTACCGGCTTATCTTAGAAAATAGACTTGACAAAGCCTACATTACTGTAGATCTAGAAAAAGCTTTTGACAGATTGAAAGGAATAGACTCTTTGAAATTCTGAAGTTATCAGGGACAAAATACAGACAATCCCAGGGATTTCCACGCAGACAAGAGCAGAGATTTCCATACCCTCTGATTTCTTTACTGTCTTATCAATTAACACTGTCCCCCTCATCTCTCTTCGACGTCAACGCTCTTGTCTGGACAACACGGCAGAAACACCAGCCCTCATCAGAGCAAAATCCTTTCTATCTCACTCCATCGTTCAGCTACTTACTGGAAGTCCCTCTCAGTAGCAGGAAGGTGACTCTGGAATAATTATATTATAGAACTGAATAATATCTCGAGTTTCAGAAGACAGTTCATGACGGATCTACTAAAGCCACAATAAGCATTACCATTGCCCCTGTACGCACTCGTTACCCTTGTTCATACCTCTTTTCAACCCGATCTTCCTCATATCCTTCGGCCGTGGTGGCCGAGCGGTTCTGGGCGCCACAGTCTGGAACCGCGCAACTGCTACGGTCGCAGGTTCGAATCCTGCCTCGGGCATGGATGTGTGTGATGTCCTTAGGTTAGTTAGGTTTAAGTAGTTGTAAGTTCTAGGGGACTGATGATCTCAGAAATAAAGAACCATTTTCTCATTTCCCAGTATCCTGAGGCGATGCAGTCTCCTTAAATTTCCTTTCCCCAGAACTCGTTATATCAAAGAGCATTTGTTTTGTACACCTGTAAATTCTTCTTATATTTGCCACTATCATTATTGTTATTTTTGTCGTTATTATTATTATTATTATTATTATTATTATTATTATTATGAATATTATCACTGTTAGTGGCAGCGGCGGCGGCACTAGTACAGGTATTGCCAGTATCAAGTTTATTAGTTCACAGTCAGTATTATCTACTCACACCCCCAAACCGCCGCTACATAAAACGTGGAACACATATATAAAATGAGGACTGGAAGTAGCGTTAAAAGCTTATCTGAAAAAGAGAAGTGTCTTGACTTTAATATCCACTTTTTTTTTAATTTAATGGTATGGCTAGGGCTCCCCGCCTGGCAGACCGTTCTTCGGGTGCCGGTCTTTCAATTTGACGCCACTTCGGCGACCTGCAGTCGATGAGGATGATAGGATGATGACGAGGACACCACAACATCCAGTCCCAGGGCGTAGAAAATTCCCCGACCCAGCCGGGAATCGAACCCAGGCCCGGAGGATTGACAACCCGTCACGCTGACCATTCAGATGCCGGGGGCGGACCAATTTCCACTGAGGTGATCGAATTTACGCCATAGCGAAATGTACCTATATCGATCGCGGTGGTATCGCTTACACAAGGTACGAAAGGGCAGTGCATTGGTGGAGCCGTTATTTGTACTCAGGCGATTCACGTGAAAAGGTTTCCGCTGTGACTATTTCCGCACGACGGGAATTAACAGACTCTGAATCGCAGAATGGTAGTTGGAACTAGACGCGTGGGGCATTCCATTTACGAACTCGTTAGGGAATTCAATATTCCGAGTTTCACAGTGTCAAGAGTGTGCCGAGAATACCAAATTTCAGGCATTATCTCTCACCACGGGCAACACAGTGGCCGACGGCCTTCACTTAACGACCGACAGCAGCTGCGTTTTGTAGACTTGTCAGTGCTAACAGACGGGCAACACGGAGTGAAATAACCCTCAGAAGTCAACGTGGGACGTACGACGAATTCATCCGTTAGGGTAGTGAGGTCAAATTTTTCGTCAATGGGCTACGGCAGCAGACGACCGACGCGAATGTCTTTGGTAGCAGCACGACATCACCTGCGGCGCCTTCCCTAGGCTTGTGACCATGTCGGTTGGATCTTATATGGCTGGTAAACCGTGGTAGGGCCAGATGAATCCCGATTTCAGTTGGCAAGAGCTGACGGTATGATTCGAATATAGGGCAGACCCCACGAAGCTGTACAGTGGGTTTACTAGCATAAAATTATGATTTTTTTTCACTTGATGTTCGTCAGTGCTTCCTGCCTAGCGGTAAGTTGCAGCGTCTCAGTCACGTTGCCCAATACCGGATAGAACCATCCTAAAACTCACGTGTGGAACGATCAGCAGCTAAACTCACGTGTTGTTGACGAAGTAACGCTACCGAACTACGCGTCTTACGATCTGACCGACCGATAGGGAGGCTTGGAGGTGGCCAAGTGGGGGAGGAACCGCTGCTAGCTGCCGGGAGCGGACACGCCGTTCGCTCTCTTCTGCTGGCAGCTTCCAAACCGACCAGACGCTCTCCTCTCCTGCCCTCTTCGGCGGTAGCCCATTCAGTCCCGACGGTTCCTCTAGGCCTGCCTGTTTACGGCATTAAACTTTTATGCGTATAAAAATATGTTTCCTTTACTGGTGCCCACAGCTTTCCTCCCTGGCCAGTCCTGACGCATTAACAACACCATGGACCCAAGTTGTCAACAAGGCACTGTGCAGGCTGGTGGTGGCTCCATAATGGCGTGGGCTGTGTTTACGTAGCATGGACTGGGTCCTCTACTCAAACTGAACTGATAATTGATTGGAAGTGGTTATGTTCGGCTACTTGGATGACAATTCGAGCGGCTGATCTGGGCATTCATATCTCCCGACATGAATCCCATTGTATATTTCCGGAACAAAATTGAGAGCTGAGTTCGTGCTCAAAATCCTGCACCGGCAACAATTTCCCAATTATGGACGGTACAGAACCAGCATGGCTCAATATTTCCGCAGGGTACTGCCTTCCAACGACTTGTTCAGTCCATGCCACGTTGAGTTGCTGCACTGTGCCTGGCAAAAGGAGGTTCGACACGGTATTACGAGGTGTCCCATGACTTTTGCCACTTCAGTGTAAAATTAAGTGTTTTCAAATATTTTCTGAAATTATTTATCTGGAGTGGACCGTTGTACAGAAATGAAATATATACGGCAAACGGCGTGGGAAATAAGAGAATAGAAGCACGTAAAAGCTACAGAATGCTGAATATCAGAAACGTAGTTCGAGTAACTGACGAAGAGGTACTACGTGAAATCACGGAAAATGGGAATTTACGGCATAAACTCGCTAAAAGACGGAATGAATTGACAGGGCGTACCCTGAGCCATCAGAGAATCGTAAATTCTGTAACAGGGATGTAGCAATCGTAGACCCTCACTCTACGATTCTGACAACGCTTGAATACGGTACGTAGGGTCAAACTAAAGTTGGGTGCAGTGGCCGTGCATGGATGAACAGGATTCCGCAGGATAGACTACCACGGAGAGCTGTATCTAAACATCCTGCAGATTGAACACCACAACAACAACAATCAACAAGAAATTATAAACATGGTAGAAAGTCCCAAGTTGTGATTCTGCCTGTTGATGACATATTAAATTCTAGAAACCAGCACGTAGACCTACTAAAACATTTAGGTTCAGCTTCTTTTGCCAACTTTCGGGAATTAGAAGTCAGTAAGTTAACATATTTCTATTCACTAATGTCCTAGAGGTTAATATTGTAGGATAGGTTCTCACAGGATCAAAAGGTATTAATTGCACAAAAGAAAGCAGTTAAAATTACCTGTGGGATTCACACACGTATAGCTTATAACCATCCATTAAAACCGAGCGAGGTGGCGCAGTGGCTAGCACACTGGCCTCACATTCGGGAAAACGCCGGTTCAACCCCGCGTCCGGCCATCCTGATTTAAGTTTTCCGTGATTTCCCTAAATCGCTCCAGGCATTTGCCAGGATGGTTCCTTTGAAAGGGCACGGCCGACTTCTTTCGCCATCCTTTCCTAATCCGATGAGACCGATGACCTCGCTGTCTGGTCTCCTCCCCCAACAACCCCATCCATTAAAAATTGTGGATATTAGCCACAGCCGCACAGTACCTTTCTTGACAGACGGAAATTTCTGCTAAACAAAGCATTGAAGTTTGAGCGTAGTAGTGCTATTCGTTCATACAATGGTAGAAGGAAAAATGAGCTTGTCTCTAGTGAAATACACAGCCACAAAGCTGACCATATGCCCATGGAAATAAAATGTCTGATGGAGAGCGGAAATGTTTTCAAATGAAGATTAGAGTTGTTTTTCATTAAGAAGTCATTCTACACCATAGACGAGTACCTAAACAGAAATAAGTCGTCAGTTACCAACACAGGTATGGCAAGGTTTTTGGACAGATATTTCCAGTCTCCTTTTTGTATCGCACGTCTCATGTTCATCTTCATGCGCTTCATCTTTCCACAATAACGCCCCTTTCCTCCAAGGGTTTCTTTAATTTTTCTGTAGATGGCATATATCTTTCCACTAGTCATGCACGCTTGTATACATTTGTGTTTTTCCGCTTATGTTATGTTATGTTAATCGGGGACCTAGAAACGACGGAGAGGCTCCGTTCCCGCCGCAGCCGCAGCGGTCCGCAATCCCACGACGCCTACCTCAGTCCACTTCACCCCTCCGCTGTCCCACACCGAACCCAGGGTTATTGTGCGGTTCGGCCCCCAGTGGACCCACCAGGTAACGTCTCACACCAGACGAGTGTAACCTCTATGTTTGCGTGGTAGAGTAACGGTGGTGTACGCGTACGTGGAGAACTTGACATTGTGTCGCTGAGGCGGAATAAGGGGAACCAACCCGCCTTTGCCGAGGCAGATGGAAAACCGCCTAAAACCCATCCACAGACTGGCGGGATCACCGGACCTCGACACAAATCCGCCGGGCGGATTCGTGCCGGGGACAGGCGCTCCTTCCCGCCCGGAAAGCCGTGCGTTAAACCGCACGGCCAATCGGACCGGCGTTTTTCCGCTTAGTCATTCTCGCTTCCTGTCGTTCTCATTTTTAGTCGTTTGTGTTTCGTTTGGCCTGTTTCACTGAGTCCTTTTTATATTTTCTATTTTTCTGATTTATTTTTGATATCTCTCGTAATATTCAAGGACATCTAGTAACCTTGACCTTTTGCATAGTTGATCTTCTGCTGCCTACACTATTTCTTCTCGCAAAGCTAACCATTTTCTGCACTGAGGTGTCATTAGTCACGGGATACCTCCTACTATGGTGTCGGACCTTCCTTTCCCGGCAGAGTGCAGCAACACGTCGTGGCACGGACTCAACAAGTCGTTGGAAGTCAGTCAGCCAGCCTGTGTGGCCGTGCGGTTGAAGGCGCTTCAGTATGGAACCGGGTGACTTAAACCTAATTAAGGACATCAAAAACATTCATGCCCGAGGCAGGATTCGAACCTGCGACCGTAGCAGTCGCGCGGTTCCGGACTGAGCGCCTAGAACCGCTAGACCACCGCGGCCGGCATTCTGCTACAAAGTAAATACAAAGGCGAATATGGCTTTCTTCTTTCCGTGGCCCTACGTTCCGTCCATGGTGTAGCGAGGGAGAGAAACGATTGTCAGCATTGTACTCCACCTTGCCCTTCTTAGAGACTGCTAGCGCCGTACGGCCACCAGCAAGAGATGACTTAGTCCGCTTCATTGCAGGTCATCCGCCCTGATGCCACCCACTCCGATCAGGGGCCCTCCCCACGGGCGCTAGCCAGCCACAGCAAAGGCCACCGGGCGTGATGGCCATTGCCTGGAGTCCTGATGCCCCAGGCATCTACTCCTTCGCATACATGGGGAGTTCACAGCTTAGGCATCAGCACTGCGTCCCTATGTTCTCAGGGGGCTACCACCAAATGGGTATATGACGGCCGCACCGTGCTGGATATTTGGCGCAGAGAAATCCAATATTGTCATGGTGACAAAAAAGGACAGGAGACAACGGAAGACGATCACACACCGCGGAAAGTGTCCTCATCCAAACAGTTGAATCGTAGGTGGAGATGCAAAATCATGACAAGAGGTTCAAGTGATCTAATGTAAGGGCACTATGGATAACTCATGCACCACGTAAGGCGTCCTTCTGCATATGAGCCGCACTTCTGTAGAATTTGGAAAGTGGGAGGTCAAACAATAAAATGGGACCTGAACTTATAGGGCCGAAACGTATGAGACTCCTTTTAGTCAACTCTTACGACAGATAGGGATAGCCGGCCGAAGTGGCCGAGCGGTTCTAGGCGCTACAGTCTGGAACCGCGCTACCGCTATGGTCGCAGGTTCGAATCCTGCCTCGGGCATTGATGTGTGTGATGTCCTTAGGTTAGTTAGGTTTAAGTAGTTCTAAGTTCTAGGGGACTGATGATCTCAGAAGTTAAGCCCCATAGTGCTCAGAGCCATTTGAACCATTTTTTTGGAAGTCATTCCTGTGCAGAAATATTGAGCCACGCTGCCTCTGTAGGTGTCCATAAATGAGAAATTGTTGCCGGTGCAGGATTTCGTGCACGAAGTGACTTCTCGATTATGTCCCACAAATCTTCGGTGGGATTCATGCCGGGTTATCGAATTGTGCAGAATGTTCTTCAAGCCAACAGCGAACAATAGTGGTCGGGTGCCGTGACGCATTGTCACCTACTGGCAACGTGGGTCCACGGCTTCGTGGGGTCTGCGAAACACTCAAGTCCTAAGATCAGCTGTTACCAACTGCTATCGGGACTCACCCGACCGGGCCACCGTTTTCCAGTCGTCTAGGGTCCAACTGATCTGGTCACGAACCCAGGAGGGGTGCTCCAGGCGACGTCGTGCTGTTAACAAAGGCACTCACGTACGTCGTCTGCTGCCATAGCCCATTAACGCCAAATTGGGCCGCTTTGGTGGGTTGGGTTGTTTGGGTGAAGAGACCAAACAGCGAGGTCATCGGTCTCATCGGCTTAGGGAGGGGAGTCGGCCGTGCCCTTTCAGAGGAACCATCCCAGCATTTGCCTTGAGCGATTTAGGGAAATCACGGAAAACCTAAATCAGGATGGCCGGACGCGGGATTGAACCGTCGTCCTCCCGATTGCGAGTCCAGTGTGCTACCACTGCGCTACCGCGCTCGGTTTGGGCCGCGTTGTCCTAACGGATACGTTCGTCGTACGTCCCACATTGATTTATGTGGTTATTTGACGCCACTGCTCTCGGTCGTTAAGTGAAGGCCGTCGGCCACTGCGTTGTTTGCGGTCAGAGGTAATGCCTGAAATTTGGCATTCTCGGCACACCCTTGATACTGTGGATGTCTGAATATTAAAATCCCTAACGATTTCCAAACCGGAATGTCCCACGCATCTAGTTCCAACTACCACTCTGCGTTCAGTGTCTGTTAATTCCCGTCTTGCGGCCATATTCACGTTGCAAATCTTTTCGTGTGAATCACCTGGGTGCAAATGGCACCCGTCCCTTTATATATCTTGCGTACGCGTACTGCCGCCAAGCGTATATTTGCCTGTCACTGTCCCACGACTTTTGTCACCTTAGTGTATTATGTTTCTTCGTGTAGTACAGTAAGTAGCTAATGCACTCTTGTCCAGGTCCTATGTCCTAAATTTGCTTTATGACCATTACATGCAGTCATAGGGTAAGAACGGACACGGCGCAATATACGATTGAACAATCATCTATAAAATTCTTGAAATGGCCGAAGGCAGAAATTGCACAATTTTATATGAAGTAAAGAGAATGGCAACTGAAGGCATCACGAAATAATTCAAAAAAATTATCGCAGTCGCAGATCTCGTCACATTGAAAATTTACCAAATTTCGTAACCTGTAACCTACAGTTCGTAACTAATAGCTTTTAGCAAGCCCGCATCTTCTCCTTCTAATAACCCTACCACAACAAAGGTCAAAAATTAATTATGATTGTAGTGTTGCTCAGGCTGCTAAATATTGCATTTTCGGGCAACAACAAAGTTATATCATGTGGCAGGTGTCATTAGAGCACAGTTAATAAAGTCATTTCCTGAAATTATAGATAAACTAGGTACTCCTCTTTTCGTGGTTCCCACGCTGGTCTCGTTGTAAACTCTTGGCTCAATCGTCGAAAATCTAGGTAGTGATGAGTCCAAGCTCGGATGCAAAGAGGCCTCGGTGTTATTCTGCGATATTCAGAAGTTTTGTAGATGTGTTTCAAAAACCATTCTTGAAGATTAAACTTTTCCAAGTTAGGGCAATGGTGATGTAAAAAAAGTAATCAGCACTCTGAATTTAAGTTACACTTCTTTTTTATTACTTTAGTTGCAATATCACGTAACTCGTCCCAAAACCTCACTTCACAATATAAAAAATACTTGAAAATATCTTCCTCACAGTTTAAGTTCACATTTCATAAACTGACTACAATTTGCGTCTTTTTAACATGACGACCAAAACTTGACTCTCTAATAACTGCTTACGCGCCCAAAAATCAGAGTTACAAGTACGTCAAAGATCATAGTGACAAAAGAAAGAATACACATAACAATAATATCATTGCAATATAAACATATCGATGTATCGAAGTACCTCTACATCAATGAAATCAAATCTGAAAGTTGTCACAGAAATGTGTTAACTATTTTACAGAAACACAGTATAATATTTCTGGTATCGAGAGGTTGAGGTGACGTGCCGTAATGGTTACGTAATTCAAGTAGCATTACATCCTGGAAATCTTTCTTAACTTAGCACGGGCAGTGGCAAGTGTCCACGCGCTCGTTTCGCCAGACGAACGCGGGAACAATCAGTAGGTCGGCCGAGCCTTTCCGGGACATTGTCAATAGTAAACACCTCGGTGATGTGCAGCGACTCTCTTGAAGCGTCTGCCATTTCAGTTTGTTAAGCATCTCTGAAATGCACTCACGCCGACTAAACGATCCTGTGGACGGATGCACCGCTCTTCGATGGATCTTGTCTATCTATCTCTTCTATGAATCGAGCCTGGTGAGGTTCCCAGGCTCATGACCAATATTCTAGAATCGGTCGAACAAGTGTCTGGTAAGACACTTCTGTTATGGACGAAGAATCTCAGTCTCGCACCTCCTTTTCCTAGAGCTAATTTTATGTGATCATTCCTCTTCTGGTCGCTGTGAATGGTTGTTAACAAGCATTTTATGGTAACTACTGTTGTTACCAATTTGCCGCCAGTAGTGTAATTGAACAACAGTGGTATTGTTCTCCTACGTTACATTTATTTATGTTTAGGGTTAACAGCCAGTCCCCGCGCCACTCATCGATCACGTGATTCGCTGACGTTCTGGGTTCGCTACCAACGACATCATTTGCGAACAGAGACATGAAGCATTCTCCACTAGATCACTTAGTGCACAAGGCGTTTCAGCACCTTTGCATCAAAAGTGTAGGAGTAACCACGTCATGAGGAACAACTATTTTTTTTTTAGGGAGAAAATATTCGCTGACGGTTCCGAGCGATGCTAGGGCCTTTTATTACTGGTTACGCCCCTGAGAGCAAACAGGGTGTAGGCACTCAGTGTCGCGTGCATGCAGTGTGTGTTGCCTACAGTCCAGAGTCTACTTCCAGTCTCTTTCTCTGATTTTGAAGAATAAATGCACGGGAGGCAAATTTTTTGCTTGTGGGTGGGAAATGTTGCAAGAAATGTCTCGGCCTGCAGGTCCGTTTTGGTTATTTGGAGCTGTTGGCAAGATTGGTATTGAAATCAGTTATTGTCGTTTTCTTGGTCTGAAATGAACCGTGTAACCAAAATATGTTCGATACTTCTAGTAATAGCAAATGAAAAAACGGTTTGCGCCACCATTTTACAGTTGTGTGCCTGAACACAGTATACTTCAGTCACCTTCAAATACGTCTGTGTCGTCCAAATCATCTTCACTATCTAGAGCATCGACTATGTCTCCAAAATTAATCAAATAAGCAATTTCTTCATCAGATGAACCACGGCGCGTCATTTCTTTTACACGGATAACCAGTGTTTTGCTCTACCCCTGGCGAAAACAATGCCTCATAAATAATGAAATTCATCAAAAACAAGACGCACATTGACGCCATATATCCATACTACTAATAAATCACAGTATAAATATGGTATATCGATAGTCAGAGGTGTGAGAACAGCTCACAGAGCTATTTAATCAACAAAATACGCTGACGCCTATAATCTAGTGATATGGCCATTTGCCGGAAGCTGTGACCGAGCGGTCTATGCGCTTGAGTTTGGAACCGCGCTGCTGCTACGGTCGCAGGTTCGAATCCTGCCTCGGGCATGGATGTATGTGATGTCCGAACGTTAGTTAGGTTTAAATAGTTCTAAGTCTAGGGGACTGATGACCTCAGATCGTAAGTCCCATAGTGCTTAGAGCCTATTGAACCATTTGACATGGTCATTTTGGAAGGGAGCGCAGCCCGTAGAATCTACGGGCTTGGCGCTGAGAGAATTAAAGTTGCCATTCTCTTCTAAAACATGTCTCTCCCCATGGAGACATACAGTATATTTGATCAGTAAATGTCGTATCAAAATTCCTCAGGTAGACCTGAAAATACATTACTGGCCATTAAATTGTTAAACCAAGAAGAAATGCAGATGATAAACGGGTATTCATTGGACAAATATATTATACTAGAATTGACATGTGATTACAGTTTCACGCAATTTGGGTGCATAGATCCTGAGAAATCAGTACCCAGAACAACCACCTCTGGCCGTAATAACGGCCTCGATACGCCTGGGCATTGAGTCAAACAGAGCTTGGATGGCGTGTACAGGTACAGCTGCCCATGCAGCTTCAACACGATACCACAGTTCATCAAAAGTAGTGACTGGCGTATTGTGATGAGCCAGTTGCTCGGCTATCAATGACCAGACGTTTTCAGTTGGTGAGAGATCTTGAGACTGTGCTGGCCAGGGCAGCAGTCGAATATTTTCTGTATCCAGAAAGGCCCGTACATGACCTGCATCATGCGGTCGTGCATTATCTTGCTGAAATGTAGGGTTTCGCAGGGATCGAATGAAGGGTAGAGCCACGAGTCGCAATTCACCTGAAATGTAACGTCCACTGTTCAAAGTGCCCTCAATGCGAACAACAGGTGACCGAGACGTGTAACCTATGGCACCCCATACCATGATCCCGGGTGATACGCCAGTATGGCGATGACGAATATACGCTTCCAATGTCGCCAAACACGGATGTGACCATCATGATGCTGTAAACATAACCCGGACACATCCGAAAAAATGACGTTTAGCCATTCGTGCACCCAGGTTCGGCGTTGAGTACACCATCGCAGGCGCTCCTGTCTGTGATGCAGCATCAAGCCACGGTCTCTGAGCTGAAGGTTCATGCTGCTGCAAACGTCGTCGAACTGTTCGTGCAGATGGCTGTTATCTTGCAAACGTCCCCATCTGTTGACTCAGGGATCGAGACGTGGCTGCACGATCCGTTACAACCATGCGGATAAAATGCCTGTCATCTCGACAGCTAGTGATACGAGGCCGTTGGGTTCCAGCACGGCGTTCCATATTACCCTCCTGAACCCACGTATTCCATATTCTGCTATCAGTCACTGGATCTCGACCAACGCGAGCAGCAATGTCGCGATGGGATAAACCGCAATCGCGACGGGCTACAATACGACCTTTATCAAAGTCGGAAACGTGATGGTACGCATTTCTCCTCCTTACACGAGGCATCACAACAACGTTTTACCAGGCAACGCCGGTCAAATGCTGTTTGTATATGAGAAATCGGTTGGAAACTTTCCTCGTATCAGCACGTGGCTGCACGATCCGTTACAGCCAAGCGGATAAGATGCCTGTCATCTCGACAGCTAGTGATAGGAGGCCGTTGGGATCCAGCACGGCGTTCCGTATTACGCTCCTGATCCAACCGATTCCATATTCTGCTAATAGCCAATGGATGTCGACCAACGCTTGTAGCAATGTCGCGATACGATAAATCGCTTTCACGATAGGCTACAATCCAATCTTCGGAAACGTGATGGTACGCATATCTCCTCCTTGCACGAGGCGTCACAACAACTTTTCACTAGGCACCGCTGGTCAACTGCTGTTTGTGTAAGTGAAATCGGTCGGAAACTTTCCTCACGTCAGCCAGGTCTGTTGTAGATGTCGCCACCAGCGCCAACCTTGTGTGAATGCTCTGAAAAGCTAATCATTTGCATATCACAGCATCTTCTTCCAGTCGGTTAAATTTCGCTTCTTCGTGGCGTAGCAATTTTAATGGCCAGTAATGTAGCTTCACTGCTGTCGATTTTGTTCCGTTAAGAGTGGCGTGTCGAGTTCCTTCTGCAAGAAATTCGTGAATCCAGTCGTCAGAGAGTTTCGCTACTCAGTACTGTGCGTCGTAGAATGGCCTACCGGCATGCGAGTAGCTGCCGTCTGCTACGACGTGCGTCTGCAGACAGAGCGCTTCGCCACGCCGGCTGTGGCTGTTCCTGCGGCCGGCTGTCCACTGTGGCACAGCTGACGCAACCCGGCGGCCGCGGCGGCAGCCACGGCTTCGCAGCCGGGGACCAGGGCCCGCCTGCCTGACCTGCGCCACATTCTCTGCCTCGTGCCGCGTCCCGCTCCGCTAGGTCCTGCTGGGCCTGTTTGGGCGGCGGCCCACGTCCGCGACCTACTGCCTGCCACTGGCTGCTGCTAGGGGCTGCAGCCGGCTGCCGCCTAGTGTCTCCACACGAGAGCAGGCCACCACCAACTCGCGGACCGCGCCTGCTGGCCTCTCTACGAGTGTGAGGACGCGCGGCAGGTGCCGGGCGGCGCCGCCGCAGGCAGTCTGGCTGCCGGAGGCGAAGGGCACGCGTACGGCGCACGCGCTGCCGACAGACGAACCTCCCAGTGTCAGTCTGGCGGGAACGGAAACAACCTCCTCATCTCGAGTTCACTACATTCATTTGGTTCGTGGGGTTCGGTTGTTTGGGGGAATGAGACCAGACAGCCAGGTCGTCAGTCTCATCGGATTAGGGAAGGACGGGGAAGGAAGTCGACGGTGCCCTTTCAAAGGAACCATCCCGGCATTTGCCTGGAGCGATTTAGGGAAATCACGTAAAACCTAAATCAGGATGGCCGTTCATTTGGTCCCTAAGCAATTAAATAGGAAGTATTAAGCCTGCCAAATTTTCTTGTACATGCGACTTAGCTACAGGCATTCAAACCAAAACACTAGAAGAAGGGAAAGCTATTCTTTCCAGGGACTTAGAATGACTGAATCGATACCATAAAAACTGCCTAAATCCGCCTAAGACAAGAGTATGTGCGTTCCACGTCAATAATCGGGTAGCTAATGAATGGACGGTCATCGGGCTTTGCTGACAAATCCAAGACATAATTCCTACTTCAAATACGTCGATATTACTAGAAGCACCTGTAAAGCACTAGCATAAAGTCAACTATTAGTAATTTGATAAGGAAAGTTGCCGGTACCTCACGGGGAGCTGGCGTTTCCAGTGCAGCTCCAGCACTGGGATATCCATTGCCTAAATACAGTGCCAGCTGAGTACCTGTACCATTGAGACTGATGTCCACCTGAACGACTGCGTAATATTCTTCAGGGGTACATTGAGATCCACATCTACCCTCTGGCTACATACTATCAGTGATTCTCCAACACCAGAAATATGAGTGATGAATGTCACTCTAAAGAACTGGACGAAGCTACTCACACGACCTCCCAATCAACAAGATCCTAAATGACTCTCCTCCAAACTGACTTAAATCCTGCGAGCCCTTCAGGTCACCGAACACAACTTTGACATTGAAGAATACTGGCAACGAAAAATGGAATGCAATAACAATGCATGAATATGTTATACTAGATCCAAGAGTTGCTCTATCAGGATGTGATCTGAAGACGGGCACCGGCACCAGCCCCATCATGTTGCATGTCTGGGAACTACACCACAGCCAAGGCTGTGACTGCAGGGTCGGTAACCAAACTCTTCAGCACGTTGCCCAGGAAGGACCTTTAACGAAGAACACAAGTCCTTTCAGATATATTGTCAATGCCACTAGTTCTGCACCGGAATGGATGCAGTCCTTGAATTCTGAACTCTGGTGGAGGCCCAAATGTGCCACAGCAGATACTGTTCTTATCTGTATTGTGCTTATTTTATACTAGCTGGCTATCCAGTGTTGCCCACGTACGCATTTATTTCTGTTCTATTGATCCTCCTCCCTCCGCTTTCCTCTCTGTCCGACACCTACCCCCGCCCCCCCCCCCTCCTATGTGTGTCTCCTTCTCCCTTTCTCTCTGCCCACCTCCTCCACCCTCCATTCTCTGTCCATCTCTTCCTACCGATCTTCTCTTGCCATCTCCTACTCTCTTGTCTCTCTGTCCATCTTCTTCTCCTCCTCTTTTTATCCATCTCCTCCTCTTTGCTTTCTACATCATCTCCTTTCCCACCTCTGCCTGCCCTTCTCCTCCTCTTTCCTTTCTCTGTCCATCTCCTCTGTCCATCTCCTCTCCTGTCCATCCCGATTTAGGTTTTCAGTGATTTCCCCAAATCGCTTCATGCAAATGGTTCCTTAGAAAGGGTATGGCCGACTTCCTTCCCCAGCCTTCCCTAATCTGATGGATGGCCTCGCTGTTTGGTATCCTCCTCTAAATCAACGAAATAACCATCTCCTCCTTCCCTTCTGTCCGGGCCATACAATGATATATTTTTTTAGGTGCATTCAGCGGCATATGTGGAGACTCTCTCCTACATGTGTTGGTAATAGAGTTAGTATTAAAGAAGTAATACATTGAAACGGCCAACGAAGCCAGACGGACTAGAGAAGAATAGCTGCAAGGCGGTGAGGAAAATAAAAAGATGACGAAAGAAACATATACATAAAAAAAGAAGAAACTCGAGAAAAATAAAAAATGAACATTGTAAAATGTGGGTATGTGTGAGATTATCGGTGTTTTTCTGCCACTTTTCACTGTCCACTCCAAGAAGCCGAGAAAGCCGTTCTAGATGCGGCCAGCTAGAGTAGCAGGTCTTTTTGGCCAAACAGCAGGCGAGCCGACCGTGGGACGGAGGGCACGGGGTTTCAGTTGAGAGCAAAGGGGGTAAAGGGAATAAACAGTTCTGGTACCTACCTGACTCCCAAGGAAAACCTTCCAAAAAAGCCTGGTCGGTACCGGGGGATTCGAACTATTTTAATTTATTTTTGGGAAAAAGTCCACCATTCCCCTGACAAAAATTGATATTTTATTTTTGTGTATTGTACGTCGTGTGCTGCATTTGTGCATGTGTGGCGTCACGTGTGTGATCTAGATGGTCAGTCGAGCCTTGCATATTTTCAATAGCTTATGGTTTCTTTTATCAATGACGATCGTTTGTACGTGTGGTAAAGCTGCCAAGTTCCACCATCTTCTGCAGTCCACATTAAACAGTAGTTTTCCCTACAGTTGTACAGTCCATGGAAAGCACCTTCCATAGCACGATACCTGCTGATGTACTGACCAAACGAACCTTCGCTCTGAGATCAGCATTACGTGTTGACGTACATCTCGTCAACAGCATTTATATCGTTACCTGACGTTAATACTTTTACCTCTCGTTCGAAACCTGACGGAGCAATTGCCGCATGAAATCGCTACGGCTGCACTATCTGGAGAAACCTTAAGAAACTAAGTATTACAGTGGACATGTCTAAGGACAATATACTAGAAGACGGCTATGCGTTGTGTGAAGTTTTAGGTTTCCCGTGATCTCTCTAAATCTTTTAAGGCAAGTGCCGGGATAATTCCTATGCAAAGGACACCGCCTTCATTTAAGCAGAGATTGTGTTCTTTCTCTAGTGTCCTCGTCGTCGTCTGGTCGTTAGAGAATGATCTACGTCTACATATTCCACTTACTCGTTCCTAGAGTGAGTCGCAAGAGGGTCGGATACAGGATGAAGAAAAATCGTACTTCACAGCGCGATTCTGCACATACTGGCAATATAAAAATGTCTGTGACAAAATTACGCCTGGTGCGTATTTCGGGCAGTAAATGGACGTTAAAAATTGTCATATGCACGGTAACTGTCTCTTTTAGGAGATCGAGCAGTAATGTGCCCTTTGCGACGTGGGTAGATTTTTGGGTAAGCGTGCAGGAGATCGAGACTTCTTTGTTTTTACTTGCGTCTTAATCGTCATACAGCGGTTACAGTGGGTCTTCTACAACGCATTTGCAGTTACGTGCTGTTGTTGTTGTTGTTGTAGTCTTCAGTCCAAAGACTGGTTGATGCAGCTCTCCTTGCTACTCTATCCTGTGAAAGCCTCTTTATCTCCGTGTAATTACTGCAACCTACATCCTTCCGAATCTGCTTAGCGTATTCATCTCTTGGTCTCCCTCTACGATTTTTACCCTCCATGTCCCCCTCCAGTAATAAATTCCTGAATTCCTGATCCCTTGACACCTCAGAATGTGTCCTTCCAACCGATCCCTTCTTCTGGTCAAGCTGTGCCACAAGTTGCTCTCCTCCCCAGTTATATTCAGTACCTCCTCATTAGTTACGTGATCTACCCACCGAATCTTCAGCGTTCTTGTGAAACACCACATTTCAAAAGGTTCTATTCTTTTATTGTGTACTTTGTTTATCGTCCATGTTTCACTTCCACACATGGCTAACCTCCATGGAAATACTTTCAGAAAAGAAAATATGTGTTCGATGATAGAAAATTTCTCTTCTTCAGGAACGTTTTCCTTACGTACTATGGACACAAAAATGGAAATACAATCGTTTTCATTGACGGCTTTTAAAGAACCCTTTTGCACGTCATCGACGCCAACTGTTTCGCGCCACTGCATCTACTACATTCCAGACGTGTTTTCTGTGTACCCTCCCCCAATGGTCCCAACTAAATTATTTGCAAAGCAAGTTTCTAGCCCTACTAGTGACGTAATGTCCTAACGGAATGCAGTGTACCTGAACGTGGCAACAATAATAGTTGGTATTAATCGATCGGACCGTTGAGGGAGGATACAAACAAAACAACTTTGGAATTTGGTAGATGCACTGGTGCAAAACCATTCGCGTCCACCACGTGCAAAAGGTTTCTTTAAAAGCTGACGAATGAAAACGATTGTATTTCTATTTCTGTGTTCGAAGTACATTAACTGCAAATATTTTGCAGAAGACCCACTGTAATCGCTGTATGACGGTTAAGACGCAGAGTGCTTTTAGTAAATAAAAGGAACTCGACCTCCTGCATGCTATCCCAAAACGCTATCCATCACACCAGTGGCACAGCGCTGCGCAATCTCCTGACTGAGATAGGTACCGTACATGTGATTACAAAATTGCCAGGCTGTCAATCTTTAACGTCCATTTACTGCACGACATACGTGCAGTACGACGTTTTGTGACAGACATTTTTGTATTTCCAGTATGTGAGGAATCGCGCTGCGAAATTCAAGAGCGTGAATTTTTCTTCGCCCTTTATACCTTACCAGTACCGTACTTTACGGAGTGCATAACTAGCGTTTCTTGATGTTCCGTTCGTCCACCGTGCTCGAAAACAGCGAGTGGGTAACAATACACGATACTTTATGAGCCGGAAACTCTCTCATTACAGCCATGTGGTCGGGCAGTGATGTTTTCGTTGAGTGGAGGTGGAAGGCCCCTTCTGGGAATTTTGAGCGCAACCTTCCTCGTGGTGCGAAGTCTCTAGTGTTCCATCGAGCGCCGGCTGGGACACTTCCGTAAGAGGCAAACTCTGAGTGGACGGAGCCACGACGAGCGGGGCAGCTCCGCTTGACACACTACGGCTGGATTCCCAGTCAGATGGACAGCAGGCACTGGAGAACACGTATTGGTGAGAGGTTCGTTAGCCGCAGACTTAGTGTCGAGCAACCGTTTAGAAGAACTCGTAAGACGAAACTCCGCTTGGCACCTATTTTTTCCGAGAATCAGATTTATGTGTTCGTTTCTACGTCTACATCTACATGGTCTCTCTGAAATTCACACTTAAGAGCCTGGCAGAGGTTTCATCGAACCATTTTCATACTACTTCTCTACCATTCCACTCTCGAATGGCTCGTGGGAAAAAGGAACACCTAAATCTTTCCGTTCGAGCTATTTCTCCCTACGTAGGTGGGTGTCAACAAAATATTTACGCATTCTGAAGAGAAAGTTGGTGATTGAAATTTCGTAAATAGATCTCGCCGCAAAGAAAGCCGCCTTTGTTTCAGTGACTGCCATCCCAATTCGTGGATCATATCAGTGACACTCTCACGCCTATTGCGCGATAACACGTAACGGGCTGCGATTCTTTGCACTTTTCCGATGTCCTCCGTCAATCCTATCTGGTCAGCATCCTATAACGCTCAGGAATATTCCAGCTGAGGACGGACAATTGTAATGTAGGCTGTCTCATTAGTGGGTTTTTCGCATCTTCTAAGTGTTCTGCCAACAAAGCGCAGTCTTTGTTTCACCTTCCCCACAATATTATCTATGTGGTCTTTCCAATTTAAGTTACTCGTAATTGTAATTCCTAGGTAAATATTCCGGAGGCAAAATAGTCCCCCATTCGGATCTCCGGGCGGGGACTACTTAGGAGGATGTCGTTATCAGGAGAAAGAAAACTGGCGTTCTACGGATCGGATCGTGGAATGTCAGATCCCTTAATCGGGCAGGTAGCTTAGAAATTTTAAAAAGGGAAATGGATAGGTTAAAGTTAGATATAGTGGAAATTAGTGAAGTTCGGTGGCAGGAGGAACAAGACTTCTGGTCAGGTGACTACAGGGTTATAAACACAAAATCAAATAGGGGTAATGCAGGAGTAGGTTTAATAATGAACAGGAAAATAGGAATGCGGATAAGCTACTACAAACATCATAGTGAACGCATTATTGTGGCCAAGATAGATACGAAGCCCACACCTACTACAGTAGTACAAGTTTATATGGCAACTAGCTCTGCAGATGACGAAGAAATTGAAGAAATGTATGATCAAATAAAAGAAATTATTCAGATAGTGAAGGTTGACAAAAATTTAATAGTCATGGGTGATTGGAATTCGGTAGTAGGAAAAGGGAGAGAAGGAAACATAGTAGGTGAATATGGACTGAGGCAAAGAAATGAAAGAGGAAGCCGCCTGGTAGAATTTTGCACAGAGCACAACTTAATCATAGCTAACATTTGGTTCAAGAACCATAAAAGAAGGCTGTATACATGGAAGAAGCCTGGAGATACTGACAGGTTTCAGATAGATTATATAATGGTAAGACAGAGATTTAGGAACCAGGTTTTAAATTGTAAGACATTTCCAGGGGCAGATGTGGACTCTCACCACAATCTAATGGTTATGATCTGTAGATTAAAACTAAAAAAACCGCAAAAGGGTGGGAATTTAAGGAAATGGGACCTGGATAAACTAAAAGAACCAGAGGTTGTACAGAGTTTCAGGGAGAGCATAAGGGAGCAATTGACAGGAATGGGGGAAAGAAATACGGTAGAAGAAGAATGGGTAGCTTTTAGGGATGAAGTAGTGCAGGTAGCAGTAGAAATCCTTGGGTAACAGAAGAAATATTGAATTTAATTGATGAAAGGAGAAAATATAAAAATGCAGTAAATGAAGCAGGCAAAAAGGAATACAGACGTCTCAAAATGAGATAGACAGGAAGTGCAAAATGGCTAAACAGGGATGGCTAGAGGACAAATGTAAGGATGTAGAGGCTTATCTCACTAGGGGTAAGATAGATACTGCCTACAGGAAAATTAAAGAGACCTTTGGAGAGAAGAGAACCACTTGTATGAACATCAAGAGCTCAGATGGAAACCCAGTTCTAAGCGAAGAAGGGAAAGCAGAAAGGTGGAAGGAGTTTGTAGAGGGTCTATACAAGGGCGATGTACTTGAGGACAATATTATGGAAATGGGAGAGGATGTAGATGAAGATGAAATGGAAGAGACGATACTGCGTGAAGAGTTTGACAGAGCACTGAAAGACCTGAGTCGAAACAAGGCCCCGGGAGTAGACAAAATTCCATTGGAACTACTGACGGCCTTGGGAGAGTCAGTTCTGACAAAACTCTACCATCTGGTGAGCAAGATGTATGAGACAGGCGAAATACCCTCAGACTTCAAGAAGAATATAATAATTCCAATCCCAAAGAAAGCAGGTGTTGACAGATGTGAAAATTACTGAACTATCAGTTTAAGAAGTCACAGCTGCAAAATACTAACGCGAATTCTTTACAGACGAATGGAAAAACAAGTAGAAGCCGACCTCGGGGAAGATCAGTTTGGATTCCGTAGAAATGTTGGAACACGTGAGGCAATACTGTCCCTACGACTTATCTTAGAAGCTAGCTTAAGGAAGGGAAAACCTACGTTTCTAGCATTTGTAGACTTAGAGAAAGGTTTTGACAATGTTGATTGGAATACTCTCTTTCAAATTCTGATGGTAGCAGGGGTAAAATACAGGGAGCGAAAGGCTATTTACAATTTGTACAGAAACCAGATGGCAGTTATAAGAGTCGAGGGACTTGAAAGGGAAGCAGTGGTTGGGAAGGGAGTGAGACAGGATTGCAGTCTCTCCCCGATGTTATTCAATCTGTATATTGAGCAAGCAGTGAAGGAAACAAAAGAAAAATTTGGAGTAGGTATGAAAATCCATGGAGAAGAAATAAAAATGTTTAGGTTTGCCGATGACATCGTAATTCTGTCAGAGACAGCAAAGGATTTGGAAGAGCAGTTGAACGGAATGGATAGTGTCTTGAAAGGAGGATATAAGATGAACATCAACAAAAGCAAAACGAGGATAATGGAATGTAGTCGAAGAAAGTCGGGTGATGCTGAGGGAATTAGATTAGGAAATGAGACAATTAAAGTAGTAAAGCAATTTTTCTATTTGGGGAGCAAAATAACTGATGATGGTCGAAGTAGAGAGGATATAAAACGTAGACTGGCAATGGCAAAGAAAGCGTTTCTGAAGAAGAGAAATTTGTTAACATCGAGTATAGATTTAAGTGTCAGGAAGTCATTTCTGAAAGTATTTCTATGGAGTGTAGCCATGTATGGAAGTGAAACATGGACGATAAATAGTTTGGACAAGAAGGGAATAGAAGCTTTCGAAATGTGGTGCTACAGAAGAATGCTGAAGATTAGATGGATAGATCACATAACTAATGTGGCAGTATTGAATAGGATTGGGGAGAAGAGACGTTTGTGGCACAACTTGACCAGAAGAAGGGATCGGTTGGTAGGACATGTTCTGAGGCATCAAGGGATCACCAATTTAGTATTGGAGGGAAGCGTGGAGGGTAAAAATCGTAGAGGGAGACCAAGAGATGAATACGCGAAGCAGATTTAGAAGGATGTAGTTTGCAGTAGGTACTGGGAGATGAAGAAGCTTGCACAAGATAGAGTACCATCGAGAGCTGCATCAAACCAGTCTCAGGACTGAAGAGCACAAGAACAACAGGTATTTAGTCGAATTGACAGCCCTTAGATTTGTGCGATTTATCGTATACCCAAAATTTATCGGATTTCTTTCAGTACCCACGTGGATGACCTCGCACTTTTCTTTGTTTAGTGCCAATTGCCACTTTTCGCACCATACCAAAATTCTCTCCAGATCATTTTGTAATTGGAACTGGACGTCTGATGATTTTACTAGACGGTAAATTACAGCGTCATCTGCAAACTATCCAAGATTATCACCTAGATCATTTATATAAATCAGGAACAGCAGAGGGCCTATGACACTACCTTTTGGAACGTCAGATATCACTTCTGTTCTACTCGATGATTTACCGTCCATCACTACGTACTGTGACCTCTCTGAGAGGAAATCACGAATCCAGTCACACAACTGAGACGATACTCCATATGCCCACAATTTAATAGTCGCTTGTGAGGAACGGTATTAAAAGCCTTCTGGAAATCTATTAATATGGAATCGATCTAAGATCTCATGTCGACAGCACTCATTACATCATGGAAATAAAGAGCTAGCTGTGTTGCAGAAGAACGATATTTTCTGAATCCGTCAGTAAGTCAGTAAGTCATTTCCTTCAGAAAGGTGATTCATAATGTTCGAGTACAGCATATGCTCCAAATTCCTACTGCAAATTGAGGTCAATAATATGGGTCTGTAATTCAATGGGTTACTACTATTTCCTTTCTTGAATATTGGTGTGACCTGTACTACTTTTCAGTCTTTAGGAACAGACTTTTCGTCAAATGAGTGGTTGTATATGATTGCTAAGAAAGGCGACGTTGTGTCTGCATACTCTGAGAGCAACCTAATTGGTATACCATCTGGACCGGAAGACTTACCTTTCAAAAAGTGATGTGAGTTGTTTCGCAACACCTAAGATATCTACTTTTATGTCACTCATGCTAACAGATGTTCTGGTTTCGAATTCTGGAATATTTACTTTTATAGAAGTCTCGGCGATAACCTCAACATTTTTAGTATGGGACTCCACTGATATTTGAATATGAACTGCTCATCTCCGATATTACTCACTTGCCAGTGTTTAGAAAATTTATTGATCACTAACAACTGTGTTCTCTATGATCATAAATCCAAACACGATCGATTTCGGATTCTCTAAACTCCATTTCTTACTTGCTACTCAAGTGAGCAACTTAATCGCTGTTGAGGCTCTGGCAGCGTAGTAGTTGTACTGGGTGCTGCGTACGACCGTGTAGCTGAGCGAGAACTTGCTGCATCGGGGATTCCGTGGCGTCTGCTAAGAGTCCTGATGAAGGAATTTTGCAACTTACAAAGATCACGTTTGTGTGTGTGACTATCAAAAGCAAAGATGTTGAAGGGAAATAAATTTTGTGAATAAAGAGTAAGGCCTGAAAACTCGATTTTTGTGCACCCACTCTCTACTCGCGTACAGTCTGTCTTCTGTAGACACTGTTACACACTTTATTTGTTTAAAGAACGGAGTCGTGAAACCACCGAAAGCCCTTGTGACGTGTGTCTGCGGAGAACTGACTTCGCTCGAGGGAACAGCACCGAATCACGGATTAGCGCCGCATCACGTCAAAAGCTTTCCACGGTTTCAAGTAGATTCTTTTTTTAGTTGCTGAACCTACGATATATACGTGTATCTACAGTTTCATCTGATGTATCTTCCTCTGCGGCTGGTCCCGGCGGAGGTTCGAGTCCTCCCTCGGGCATGGGTGTGTGTGTTTGTCCTTAGAATAATATAGGTTAATTAATGTGTAAGCTTAGGGACTGATGACGTTAGCTGTTAAGTCCCATAAGATTTCACACGCATTTGAACATTTGATGTATCTTCCAGTTGCGATGATGATATCATACACGCACGAGTATGGCTTTCTATTGCCGGGCGAATAAAAATTTTCTATGCACACACGACAAATTACGGAGCAAAATACTTTTTATCCACTTTCAGCGTCGAGTCATCAATAGTAACCGACGTTTTGGCGCTGAATGGATTTCCCAGCTATCCGATACTACGGTAACGTTCGGTGTTCCGCCCGCTAGCGTCGCTCAGGTTTAGCGGTGTGTCTGCATTCTGACCTGTTTCCGTTCTCAGGCGGTCCTGCTAGCTGCCAACTCATTCATTATAAGGACCGTCTGATAAAGGCAGCAAGCCAGCTTTCTGTAGAATTCGAAATCTGGGCGACGCTTCCTGGGTGGAACAAGCCGGGTGGGACACACGCACCACCCTCCAATATTTAAACAATCAAATATTATGAGTTTAGATTAACAAATGCGGAAATAGGAAATCACGGGAACAACCGAAACAGCGAATCGCTTCACTGCAATTAGCATTTATTGTAACGCTTGATAACAGACCAAGAAAATGTCGCGTGTTACACTTGACAGATAATAACACTAGAACAATAATAAACACCTGATTCAGTTTTCTGCACTTTAGTTAAAGTTCAACAGGGGAACACACTTCAAGTTCTCCCATAAATATAAATATGCGCGCAGGCACTTAAAAAAAAAAACTAGTTATGAAACAGTCACCTATAACATCAAGACGGACAAAATCCATGTAAAGAGAAAATAATTAGCAAGTTTACATATTGACTAGAATATCAAGATGAACACCGGGAAAATGCACCGTCCACAACACCTCACAGTGACTGTTAACCTCCAATAAGTTCTTATCTTTACATTAAGACATTAAGTACAGCTCAATAGTAATATATATCTATATATATATATATATATATATATATATATTGACAAATCTATACTCAAAGGAGCCGCACTCCATTTAAACACCCCAAAAATGGCAACTTAATGGCTACCTAGAGTAACAGATTAAGAACAGCATGCTTATACACTCCTGGAAATTGAAATAAGAACACCGTGAATTCATTGTCCCAGGAAGGGGAAACTTTATTGACACATTCCTGGGGTCAGATACATCACATGATCACACTGACAGAACCACAGGCACATAGACACAGGCAACAGAACATGCACAATGTCGGCACTAGTACAGTGTATATCCACCTTTCGCAGCAATGCAGGCTGCTATTGTCCCATGGAGACGATCGTAGAGATGCTGGATGTAGTCCTGTGGAACGGCTTGCCATGCCATTTCCACCTGGCGCCTCAGTTGGACCAGCGTTCGTGCTGGACGTGCAGACCGCGTGAGACGACGCTTCATCCAGTCCCAAACATGCTCAATGGGGGACAGATCCGGACATCTTGCTGGCCAGGATAGTTGACTTACACCTTCTGGAGCACGTTGGGTGGCACGGGATACATGCTGACGTGCATTGTCCTGTTGGAACAGCAAGTTCCCTTGCCGGTCTTGGAATGGTAGAACGATGGGTTCGATGACGGTTTGGATGTACCGTGCACTATTCAGTGTCCCCTCGACGATCACCAGAGGTGTACGGCCAGTGTAGGAGATCGCTCCCCACACCATGATGCCGGGTGTTGGCCCTGTGTGCCTTGGTCGTATGCAGTCCTGATTGTGGCGCTCACCTGCACAGCGCCAAACACGCATACGACCATCATTGGCACCAAGGCAGAAGCGACTCTCATCGCTGAAGACGACACGTCTCCATTCGTCCCTCCATTCACGCCTGTCGCGACACCACTGAGGCGGGCTGCACGATGTTGGGGCGTGAGCGGAAGATGGCCTAACGGTGTGCGGGACCGTAGCCCAGCTTCATGGAGACGGTTGCGAATGGTCCTCGCCGATACCCCAGGAGCAACAGTGTCCCTTATTTGCTGGGAAGTGGCGGTGCGGTCCCCTACGGCACTGCGTAGGATCCTACGGTCTTGGCGTGCATCCGTGCGTCGCTGCGGTCCGGTCCCAGGTCGACGGGCACGTGCACCTTCCGCCGACCACTGGCGACAACATCGATGTATTGTGGAGACCTCACGCCCCACGTGTTGAGCAATTCGGCGGTACGTCCACCTGGCCTCCCGCATGCCCACTATACGCCCTCGCTCAAAGTCCGTCAACTGCACATACGGTTCACGTCCACGCTGTCGCGGCATGCTACCAGTGTTAAAGACTGCGATGGAGCTCCGTATGCCACGGCAAACTGGCTGACACTGACGGCGGCGGTGCACAAATGCTGCGCAGCTAGCGCCATTCGACGGCCAACACCGCGGTTCCTGGTGTGTCCGCTGTGCCGTGCGTGTGATCATTGCTTGTACAGCCCTCTCGCATTGTCCGGAGCAAGTATGGTGGGTCTGACACACCGGTGTCAATGTGTTCTTTTTTCCATTTCCAGGAGTGTAGTTAGACCATGGGACCCACGGTGAAACTTGTTCAAACATTCAGTTTTGGCAGAATAACGGGACCAAAACTGTGATTTTAACGTATCTCTGCTGCTACACTAGACTCGAGTGGCACAGGGTACTTTGTGTAGCACTGTCACTTTTCCTATTCTTCATCCAGTCGCATCCGCCCCTGGAAGCTGAGTGGTTAGTGCGACGGAATGTCATACCTAACTGCCCGGGTTCGATTCCCGGCTGGGTCGGAGTTTTTCCCCGCTCAGGAACTGCGTGTTGTGTTGTCCTTACGATCATCATTTTATCCCCATCGACACGAAAGTCACCGACGTGGCGTCAACGCAAAAGACTTGTACCAGGCGTACGGTCCCAAATCTATGGTGTTTATTCAGAGATTGAAGCCCTTGTCTCTTAGTCCCTGGGATTTGCTTGCGACCTTTGATGTCGTGTCGCTTTTTACCCGGGTTCCTCTGGCAGAATCCTTGCAATTAATTGGTGAGAAACTGGATGAGGAGACAACCAGGCTTTGTCGTCATGTCCTGACGTCGACGTACTTTTTATTCAATGACAAATATTTTGAACAGACTGACGGAGTGGCTATGGGGAGCCCAATGTCCCCATTAGTCGCCAATCTTTTTATGGAAGATTTTGAGGACATGGTTCTGAAGACGGCGTCTTTAAAGCCAACCTGTTTCTGGAGGTATGTCGACGATACGTTTATGATGTGGCCTCATGCGAGAGAAGCTCTCGACCGCCTCGTAGATCATTTTAATTCCCTGCATCTTAGCATCAAGTTTCTCATAGAGGTGGAAAGTGATGGAAAGCTTCCGTTTCTGGTTGTTCTGGTGCACAGAAAGGATGATGGGACTCTGGGACACAGTGTTTATCGAAAGCCTACGCACACGGACCGTTACCTGCATGCTTCTAAGCTGTCATCCATCGTTCCAACTTACGGGGGTCCTGCGGATGGAGAAAGCTTGACACAAGAGTTGGACCATCTTAAGGTTGTGTTCAAGCAGAATGGCTATACATATAAAAGGATCCTTTATTGTATGATATGATAGCGGAACAAACACTGGTAGCAGTTACTTCTGTAATATATCTGGGAGTATGCGTGCCGAACGATTTGAAGTGGAATGATCATATTAAATTAATTGTTGGTAAGGCGGGTACCAGGTTGAGATTCATTGGGAGAGTCCTTAGAAAATGTAGTCCGTCAACAAAGGAGGTGGCTTACAAAACACTCGTTCGACCTATACTTGAGTATTGCTTATCAGTGTGGGATCCGTACCAGATCGGGTTGACGGAGGAGATAGAGAAGATCCAAAGAAGAGCGGCGCGTTTCGTCACAGGGTTATTTGGTAACCGTGATAGCGTTACGGAGATGTTTAGCAAACTCAAGTGGCAGACTCTGCAAGAGATGCGCTCTGCATCGCGGTGTAGCTTGCTCGCCAGGTTTCGAGAGGGTGCGTTTCTGGACGAGGTATCGAATATATTGCTTCTCCCTACTTATACCTTCCGAGGAGATCACGAATGTAAAATCAGAGAGATTCGAGCGCGCACGGAGGCTTTCAGACAGTCGTTCTTCCCGCGAACCATACGCGTCTGGAAGAGGAAACGGAGGTAATGACAGTGGCACGTTAAGTGCCCTCCGCCACACACCGTTGGGTGGCTTGCCAAGTATAAATCTAGATGTAGATGTAGATCCGTCGTGCTTTCCAGTTTGGACCTTCGCCTGAACCACCAGAAGATACCTGCAAATCGGTGGCTTTTTTGCCTTTTGCTGGGACCATTTCCTCGAAGATAATTATTTTTCATCCGCCAGCCAAAATTAGAACGCTTCTTGGATCTGTTAAGGATGACTTGGGTTTGGGGAAGCCCGGTGTGTACAAGATCCCTTGCCAGTGTGATAAGGGTTATAATGGTCAGACAATCCGGACCATTCAGGACCGATGTGTTGAGCACCAGCGCCACACACGGTTGCTTCAACCTGAGGAATCTGCAGTGGTGGAGTACTGTCTCACCGAGGGACTCAGAATACTGTATGGCGAGACACAAATGGTTGCCCCTGCATCTCGCTATTGGGACTGTGTTTTAAAAGATTCCCTATAGATTCGTTTATCTGATAATCTTATTAATAGAGACAAGGGTTAAGCAAGACTTGGAACCCGGTGTTATCAGACATTAAAAAACAACGGTCTGTGTTTCGATCGTCGGAGTTAATTTTTAATTTTTGATAGCGATATCTCGATTTCGCCTATTTCCACCATTGCCGGCGCGGTATGTTTACTTGCGCTAGAGGGCAGCTATGGCACATTCTCGCGCACGCGGTGTGGGCCTCCTGCGGCCTATATAGGGACCGCCGCTTGCGCTGAGAGGTCAGTTCCGGTGAGATCGTGTACCAGCACTCTCACCTGAAGATGGCGGCCAGTTTGACAGCTGAAATATTGTGTTAATTTGGCGTTATGATCCGGCTGCACACCCTAGATGAATATTATCATACATTGCAGACAGTTATTTCCTGCGTCGCCTTATCCTGACAGCCACAACTTCAACAGTGGTTTGAAGGGGCACAGGTTCACTGCATAGTGAGTTCAGGACATAAAACTCCACCTGAGACTCTATTGTAGTCGCTACGGTTCTTGCAATACCCCTATAGCCTCAGTGGGTAGGGGTTCACATTGCTGGGAACCAAGTTTCCTTGAAGGGACTGCAGAAAGCAGGTGTAAAGCTTAACATTTGCTACAGCTCAGGCAGGTAATGGAAAAATCAGCAGCTATTCCACTGGAGGATGACGTTATCTTGAGGCTGGGAAGGCATGAAGCACACAAGGAAGCAGGTTACATCTCAGGGTCACCTGCTGCCACCGATTCAGTATTTGTATCCGTTCCTATCGTGGATTAGGCAGCAGCCGGATCCAGGTCCTGGAGGATGCTCAGATCTCCACCTCATGCTCAGGTGCAGAGTTTGTTTGCTTGCCCTCTCGCTTCTCTTTACAGGCTTGCTGGGAGGAGTTGTCCAAAATAACTTCAGGCACAGAGGAAGACCATGAAGCTCTTCGTCCAGCAGCTTTTGGCTCCTTTTAGCCACCGCAAGTGTCTGCCGTGGCATGAGTGGAGACCTTGGGAGAGAAAGTCCCAAGGGACCCCTTCTGCATGAGAGGAGCCAGAGGAGGCTGTTGCTTCTCTGGCTGGGGGGAGGGGACCGATGTGCCCTGCGTTTGGGAAGGGGTGGGGGGAGGGCTTGCTCCCAAAGTAGATACTTTGCGAGCAATGGAAGGAAATTTTCCCCCTACCGCCAAGGGGGCAGATGTACTCTGGGGGCGCGGAGGGCACACTGTTCGTGGCACAGAGTGTGGTATGACTGGTATTTGTGACGGTGATGGTAGTGTAGCTGCAGCATATGTGGACATCAACCGAATGAGGTGTAATTGTTGAAATCTACGTTTAGCCTCTTGGTAAGTCAACCAGTCCAGCGTCTTGTACATGATTTTCCGCTTCTTTTGGGATACTGTGCAGTCTGGCGAGCAGGGAGAGTGTTGCTCCCCACAGATGATGTAAGTGGGAGGAGGCGCACAGGGAGTAACAGGATGCAGTGGACGCCTGCAGTCTCGACATGTGGCGCTCGAAATGCAGTGTGAAGACATGTGCCCGAATTAAGAGCACTTAAAGCACCACACAGGGGAGGGACGTATGGTTTAACGTCGCAGTGGTAAAGCATCACCTTGACCTGTTCAGGCAGTGAATCACCATCAAGGGCCAAGGTGAAGGCACCAGTAGCAACACTGTTGTCTTTGGGTCCCTTGTAAATGCGCCGCTTGGAATGAACAAAATGGTTCAAATGGCTCTGAGCACTATGGGACTCAACTGCTGTGGTCATTAGTCCCCTAGAACTTAGAACTACTTAAACCTAACTAACCTAAGGACATCACACACATCCATGCCCGAGGCAGGATTTGAACCTGCGACCATAGCAGTCGCACGATTCCGGACTGCGCGCTTAGAACCGCGAGACCACCGCGGCTGGCATGGAATGAACACTCTGCTGTTCTAGATTAGCGCGGAGCTCGCCATCAGAGTGCAAGAGGAGGTTGCGATGGAAAATAATCCCCTGCACTATGTTGAGGCTTTTATGGGGAGTGACAGAAACAGGAATATCACCCAGTCGGTCACAAGCGAGTAACGCTCTGGATTGGGCTGGGGATGCTGTCTGAATCAAGACTGCACAGCTTCTCATCTTGGACAGCGCTGTCACATCCCCAAAATTTTACTCAAGAAATTCAACAAAAAATAGAGGCTTCGTAGGTAGAAAGGAGTCCCTGTCGATTCTGCTACAAAGTAAATACCAAGGCGAATACGGCTTTCTTCTTTCCGTGGCCCTACGTTCCGTCCATGGTGTAGCGAGGGAGAGAAACGATTGTCAGCATTGTACTCCACCTTGCCCTTCTTAGAGACTGCTGGCGCCGTACGGCCACCAGCAAGAGATGACTTAGTCCGCTTCATTGCAGGTCATCCGCCCTGATGCCACCCACTCCGATCAGGGGCCCTCCCCACGGGCGCTACCCAGCCACAGCAAAGGCCACCGGGCGTGATGGCCATTGCCTGGAGTCCTGATGCCTCAGGAAGACATGCATCTACTCCTTCGCATACATGGGGAGTTCACAGCTTAGGCATCAGCAGTGCGTCCCTGCGTTGGCAGGGGGCTACCACCAAATGGGTACATGACGGCCCACCGCAATGAACTGGCTACTGTGATGGATATTTGACGCAGAGAAATCCAGTATTGTCATGGGGGCCAAAGAGGACAGGAGACAATGGAAAGTGTCTTCTCCCAAATAGTTGAATTGCAGGTGAAGATACAAAACCATGACAAGAGGTTCAGGTGATCGAATGTAAGGGCACTATGGATAACTCATGCACCACGTAAGGCGTCCTCCACATATAACTCGCACTTCTGTAGAATTCGGAAAGTGGAAGGTCAAACCATAAAATGACACCTGAACTTGTAGGGCCGAAACGTATGAGACTGCTTTTAGTCACCTCTTACGACAGATAGGGATAGCCGGCCGGAGTGGCCGAGCTGTTCTAGGCGCTACAGTCTGGAACAGCGCTACCGCTATGGTCGCAGGTTCGAATCCTGCCTCGGGCATGGATGTGTGTGATGTCCTTAGGTTAGTTAGGTTTAAGTAGTTCTAAGTTCTTGGGGACTGATGACCTCAGATGTTAAGTCTCATAGTGCTCAGAGCCATTTTTTAAAGTTGTAATTCATAGATTTGGCGACCAGTGTTTTCTTTTTTTTTTTCAATTCAACGATGGCAAAATTGTCTTGTGACGCACTTCATTCCTTGTGTTAATTACGATCGACTTCACTGCTCTACTAGCATGAAGCACGTAGCATCAACTCTTCAATGATCATCAGAGACTGTGCAACCACATAAAATGAAGTGTTTTGTGTACGGTACGATGGCAGTGTACTGAAATGAGAGGTTGTAAGATGTCCATTTGCCGTAAGTATTAGCAGATAGCAGGCGGTAACGGCCGTGGTGCTCAGTATTTGCACCGAGAGAGATTTCCAGAACGATAGTGACCCGGAAGAGGGATGTTTGAACCAACTGATTGTCGTCTTAGGGAGCACGGGGCGTTTAAGGCTACGACTCACAACTGAGGGAGGCCTAAATAAACGAGAACATCTCGACTGGAGGCGCATCGGACTGCTATCTGTAACATGTAAAGTTGACCGCATGACTGTATGAAGAGTGCAAAACGAGAACCTGCTATATCCATATCATGTGTAGAAACTGAGCTCTAACATGGAAATGAAGTGTTACCGGACCTCTGTCCATACAAATATAACATACTTTCAAATGGTTCAAATGGCTCTAAGCACTACGGGACTTAAGAGCTGAGGTCATCAGTCCCATAGAGCTTAGAACTACACTACTGGCCATTAAAATTGCTACACCAAGAAGAAATGCAGGTGATAAACGGGTATTCATTGGACAAATATATTACACTAGAACTGACATGTGATTACATTTTCACGCAATTTAGGTGCATAGATCCTGAGAAATCAGTGCCCAGAACAACCACCTCTGGCCGTAATAACGGCCTTGATACGCCTGGGCATTGAGTCAAACAGAGCTTGGATGACGTGCACAGGTACAGCTACCCATGCAGCTTCAACACGATTCCACAGTTCATCAAGAGTAGTGACTGGCGTATTGTGACGAGCCAGTTGCTCGCTCACCATTGATCAGACATTTTATATTGATGAGAGATCTGGAGAACGTTCTGGCCAGGGCAGCAGTCGAACATTTTCTGTATCCGGAAAGGCCCATACAGGACCTGCAACATGCGGTCGAGCATTATCCTGCTGAAATGTAGGGTTTCGCACGGATCGAATGAAGGGTAGAGTCACGGGTCGTAGCAAATCAGAAATGTAACGTCCACTGTCGAAAGTGCCGTCATTGCGAACAGGAGGTGACCGAGATATGTAACCAATAGCATCCCATAACATCACGCCGGGTGATAAGCCAGTATGGCAATGACGAATACACGCTACTAATGAGCGTTCACCGCCATGTCACCAAACACGGATGCGACCATCATGATGCTGTAAACAGAACCTGGATTCATCCGAAAAAATGACGTTTTGCCATTCGTGCACCCAGGTTCGTCGTTGAGTACACCATCGCTGGCGCTCCTCTCTGTGATACAGCGTCAAGGGTAACAATAGCCATGGTCTCCGAGTTGATAGTCCATGCTGCTGCAAACGTCGTCGAACTGTTCGTGAAGATGGTTGTTGTCTTGCAAACGTCCCCATCTGCTGACTCAGGGATCGAGACGTGGCTGCACGATGCGTTATAGCCATGCGGATAAGATGCCTGTCATCTCGACTGCTAGTGATACGGTGCCTTTGGGATCCAGCAAGGCGTCCCGTATTACCCTTCGGAATCCAGCGATTCCATATTCTGCTAACAGTCATCGGATCTCGACCAACGCGAGCAGCAATGTCGCGATACGATAAACTGCAATCGCGATAGGCTACAATCCGACTTTTATCAAAGTCGGAAACGTGATGGTATGCATTTCTCCCCCTTACACGAGGCATCACTCAACGTTTCACCAGGCAACGCCGGTCAACTGCTGTTTGTGTATGAGAAATCGGTTGGAAACTTTCCTAATGTCAGCACGTTGCAGGTGTCGCCACCGGCGCCAAGCTTGTGTGAATGCTCTAAAAAGATAATCATTTGCATATCACAGCATCTGTCGGTTAAATTTCGCGTCTGTAGCACGTCATCTTCGTGGTGTAGCAATTTTAATGGCCAGTTGTGTACTTAATCGTAACTAACCTAAGGACATATCACACGTCCAGGCCCGAGGCAGGATTCGAACCTGCGACCGTAGCAGCAGCGCGGTTCCGCACTGAAGCGCCTAGAGCCGCTCGGGCACAGCGGCTGGCACATACTTTCATACTTTTGATGAGAGGAATCTTTCCTGAAAGTTTGACCATACCTTTTCGTTACAACCAGTAGAACAGCCCCAAAGCGGTATAGTTTAGGATTTCGCTTATCGAGACGACCCATGTGCATTCCGAATAAAATGCTACTGAAGATAGGATACTTATCACCGAAACTGAATGGAGGTTAACAGAGTGTTATCAAGAAGGATCCATAGTGTGTATCTACCGACACGGGCTAATCGCGACTAGAGCAAGTAGTTGCTGTGCGTCTGTGTATTCCGGTGTAAAAGTACAGAAAACTCATTGAACGGAGAAGGGGATGTGTTATTTAGTGTTGCTAGTTTTCTCCAGTTAGATGACTGAGCGTATTCTGGGCATAGCGTACAGTTTATGTGTCTAGGTCTAGTAGTTACTTAAAGAACCGGTCGCAGTGGACAGAGACCCTTTGGACTAGCAGCAACATTACGTCATCGGTACCAGAGCCAGTGGAATTGCAAAAAAGTAAAAACCGCTTCCACCTCTAGGTGTAACAAGTTCACACCACGCACCAGTGTGTGTGTGCGCGCGCGCGCGCGCGCGCGTGTGTGTGTGTGTGTGTGTGTGTGTGTGTGCGAGTGAGAGTGTGCATGTATTTCACGTATTTCTCGAATGAGTTTGTGTCTATAAGTGATGTCTTTCGCAGTTGAATCAGTTGCAGCCTAGACTAAACGCTCCTTTACGTCGACTTGCGAGGTTCCGCGACGTCACACGAAGCCTCACTTCCCCACCGAGTCCGGAATGGCAGCACTGGTAGCGAGCGACGCGCAGCGCGCGGGGATCAACACACGCTGACGCACCGCACCGCTGAGTAGCAACGAAACGTTACTCAGCGCAGCAGGATCTGTTATGTCACTGTTACAGTCTTGAAACAGTCTCAGAAAGATTTCTTAAAAGACATCATAGTCGCCATTGACTGTATAAAATACATATTATTACGATTGCAATTTCGGCCTTAGGGCCATTTTCAAGCAACACTGCAAAAAGTTACATTCTGTAAGAATATAAGTCTACCTGACATGAGTACACGTCGTCGTCAAAATGTAGCTTTTTGACTGTTAGAATCCCACAAGGTCCGATGAGTATGACACTTGTTACATCGTAAAATGTTGTTATATATGTGCTGTATTGTCAATGTTACCATCATTCTAATAATCTATTACAAATAAAAGCTCAGGTGCACTGATGGTAACATTGGCAATACAGCACGTATTTAACTATATTTTACGATGTAATAAGTGTCGTACTCATCGGAGCTTGCGGGACTCACAGTCAAAAGGCTACATTTTGATGACGACATGCAGTTTCTCCTGTGCGTCAAGGTGTGTGATTTTAATTGTGTGCTGCCTTGAGGTTCGCCGTCAGTGTGTTGTTATGTGCTACGCCATCCATCTATACATACTGTGCCTTGTGTTCTTTTAATTGTCCCAGTGTGTGGTTATTTGTGTGCACTACTTTTTTACGGTTTTTATCTCCATTTCACAGTCGTCCCTTTTTTTGTCAGTTGCTTTCCATGATGTTCCCCCTTTTTTATATCTATGTTCACCATATTCTCTCCTTTTTATATTTTTAACTGTTTTCTATGTCTTTCCCCCTCCCTTCCTTTGTACTTTTCCTGGGCTTCCTCTCCCCTTCCCTTCCATCCTGTTTTTTCCCTGCCTACTGTCTCTCTGCCTCCCTTCTCTCCTCCCGAGTGCTTTTGCATTTCCCTCCTTTTTCTTACCCCATTCCCTCTCTCGCTGCCCTGCGCCCACTCCTCCTTTATGACTCCTCTCCCTCTGTCGATTCCCCTCCCCCTTTCGTTTTTTCCTCTTCCCATTTTTTTCTCTCATGTGTCGTCTAGGTTTCTCACCCCCCCCTCCCCCTCCCATCTGCCCTTGGCTGTGGTGTGCCATCTTCGTGCCGACTTTTTAGTGCAGTGTTTCCAGTGATTGTTAAGTATTGTGCGTCTTTTTCGAAGTGTTGCGAACGGACATCATACTGTCGCTGGGCGTGATTTTTATATATCTTGCGAACTGAAACCAGACTGTCGCCAAGTTTTTTAATTGTCTGTCTATTATTTTACCTGTCTGCTTCCTGTGTATTTTATTAGCATCGTCCACGCTTTGTTTTTATGTTTTAACTTTCCATAGTTTTCCGCCGTTTTACAATTTATGTCACCGTTTTGTCGCCTGCTTTTGTTGTTTCTTATCTTCTTATGTTTTAAAAATTCTTTAGGCTGTAGAGCAGTGTACTAAGCTGCTGGCAGCCCGCCCCCTTCGAGAGGAATCGAAATTCAATAAAGGAAAAAAAAAACGACGACATGTACTCATGTCAGATGGTCTTATACTCTGACAGAATGTATCTTTTGCAGTGTTACTTGAAAATAGCCCTAAGACCGAAATTGCAATAGTAATAATAAATATTTTATACAGTCAATGGTGACTATGATGTCTTTTAAGAAATATTATATGACTGTGAATCCCACCCAAGAGAAGTTAGTCTTAGAAAGAGTTGCCAGCCGCACGGGGTAGCCGCGCGGTCTTGGGCAACTTGTTACGGTCCGCGCGGCTCCTCCCGTCGGAGGTTCGAATCTTCCCTGGGGCATGGGCATGTGTGTCGTCCTTAGCGTAAGTTAGTTTAAGTTAGGTTAAGTAGTGTGTGAGCCTAAGGTGTGATGACCTCAGCAGTTTGTTCCCATAAGACCTTACCACCAAGATTTGCCAGCATCACTTTGATGAATTAAGGCAGCGTCAACTCGAGTGCCAAAGATCATTGCCCTGTAGGAATGAAACAGGGTAACAGTTCAGCCAAAATGAGGACGTTGCAAATTTCCAAGGAAAAAAATGCGGGGTATTAACGCTAATTATCCCTCACCAGGTCCGTCTCACCGAACACGTAACAACTCTAGCTTCCAATAACACGGGCATTCACTAAGCTACTGGCCTATAAAAAAGTGAGACTTGTTGCAAGCTGTCTGCGTAACACGAGTAACTTTGCCCACAGCCGTGGATCACCAAGTCCCTGCAGCAGTATCCAGCGACTCCACCCCAGACGGCCCACGAGTGGCCTAGCAAGGCTGCCGGCCGACTCATCAGTTTCACGATCTCGAAACAACCCTCGAAATAATTCAGACGTTGAGGCCTTTCAGCTAATCAGCTCCGACATGCTGAATGATAGACACTCCATCCCAGTGCGGGCTTTCTTATCTGCCAACTCCTTCTTCCATTAAAAGCGCATCCAGGACTTGTCGATATTTTATTTCCCATGGTACTGAAGGAGAGTTCCTGTGCTGGCCGGAGTGGCTGTGCGGTTCTAGGCGCTACAGTCTGGAACCGAGCAACCGCTACGGTCGCAGGTTCGAATCCAGCCTCGGGCACGGATGTGTGTGATGTCCTTAGGTTAGTTAGGTTTAAGTAGTTCTAAGTTCCAAGCAACTGATGACCTCAGATGTTAAGTCTCATAGTGCTCAGAGCCAGAGTTCCTGTCGTTTATTGGATACTCTTTAAAGTTTCATTGAGTACAGCCGATTCGAATCACAACATTCGGTAATTTCCAAGAATGATTGCCTATTGTAGTCGCGGGGTCGAAACGACACATATCGAACGGGCGATTGTAAATCTATCATGCGAGTTTCGTGGCGGGCGTTAAGAGTATGTTTACGGTGGTCACTACAACAATGACAAAAGAAAAGCGTTAAAAAATACTTGTTATTACAAAGGAGACGACTTACCTTACTCGCCGTCGGTGTTGCCGTCATGTGGAAGTCCATGTGATGTGTACGCTACAGGGACAATTCCCTTTTTGCCATAGCCTGGGTAAACTCAGCCAATATCACGCAAGAATATCGACAGAGTGTCACATGCGATAACTTTTCCCTGCAAACGCAAGTTGTTGAAATAGTGATACTGAAACAAGCACAGTTGGTCTCTCTGTCCTGGACGCCCTTCTCTTTTAATGGAAGACTTCACAGATTTCCATAGCCGCTCGATGTTCTGCGTGTACACACTAGCATCATCCAAAGACACGAACCCTACAGAGTGGTTCACTAACTGGTGGTCGAATCCTTCAGCTTTCAGAATCTTCTAGGAGTGAAACCCATCTGTAATGACTTTAGTACCAGGCAGTCCCACTAAAGTGACCTTGTCTCGCGAAAATACTCTCACAACGAAACACTTTCGGGACTCTTTTTTTTTCCACCGAATACCCAAATACGATCGATTTCATTCTTTGAAGGTTTTCCTCTCTGGTTCTTCCTTATAGCTATATGAGATTCGCCCACTTCCACAGCTTTATTCGCTCCACCCATTGGTACACTGTTGTTTGTCACTACCACGTAACAGACTTCTCTAAAAAAAAAAAACAAAATAGTCTCACACGCTATTAGCAGACAACTCAGTTTCCGATGCTGTTGCTTGCAAGGCATAGTCTCGAATCCAGGAAGATAGAAGAATTGCGCTGGTCCGGATGGATGATTTGGAAGAGTCGAAACACGTATTCTTCCTGAAACTCGTTCGTTTTCCGCACTGTCCTCAATGAAACTGAAACGGTATTTCAGCATCTAAACTCCTCTTACGAAGTTTTACACACTTCGCAGCACCACAGTCCATACAGTCCCTCCTTTTGTCGTCCGATAGTACTCCATATTTGCCACAGAAAGTCAAACAATTTTCTACTCTCGATAAGCATAGAATTAGATTTTTCCATGTGAGAGAATCCGCTGAAGAAACGTCAGGAACACTATCGACAGAAATCGTCTGGGTTTCCCAAGCAAGTCACAAATACACTCCTGGAAATTGAAATAAGAACACCGTGAATTCATTGTCCCAGGAAGGGGAAACTTTATTGACACATTCCTGGGGTCAGATACATCACATGATCACACTGACAGAACCACAGGCACATAGACACAGGCAACAGAGCATGCACAATGTCGGCACTAGTACAGTGTATATCCACCTTTCGCAGCAATGCAGGCTGCTATTCTCCCATGGAGACGATCGTAGAGATGCTGGATGTAGTCCTGTGGAACGGCTTGCCATGCCATTTCCACCTGGCGCCTCAGTTGGACCAGCGTTCGTGCTGGACGTGCAGACCGCGTGAGACGACGCTTCATCCAGTCCCAAACATGCTCAATGGGGGACAGAACCGGAGATCTTGCTGGCCAGGGTAGTTGACTTACACCTTCTGGAGCACGTTGGATGGCACGGGATACATGCGGACGTGCATTGTCCTGTTGGAACAGCAAGTTCCCTTGCCGGTCTAGGAATGGTAGAACGATGGGTTCGATGATGGTTTGGATGTACCGTGCACTATTCAGTGTCCCCTCGACGATCACCAGAGGTGTACGGCCAGTGTAAGAGATCGCTCCCCACACCATGATGCCGGGTGTTGGCCCTGTGTGCCTCGGTCGTATGCAGTAACGCTGCAAAGCAATACGAGGTGCAACGAGCAACTGTTGTAGTTATGGCGAATGGTCGTCTTCGGTGCACTGGCAGAATTTTAGGAAACAGTGGTTCATCTGTAAAGGAGACCGCGTGTAGGACGCTGGTGCGACCTATTCTTGAGTACTGCTCGAGTATTTGGGATCCGTACCAGGTCAGATTGAAGGAAGACTTTGAAACATTTCAGAGGCAGGCTACTAGATTTGTTACCAGTAGATTCGAACAGACGATTCGAGACAGCAAAGGACATGGAAGAGCAGTTGAACGGAATGGACAGTGTCTTGAAAGGAGGATATAAGATGAACATCAACAAAATCAAAACGAGGATAATCGAATGCAGTCGAATTAAGTCGGGTGGTGCTGAGAGAATTAGATTAGGAAATGAGACACTTAAAGTACTAAAGGAGTTTTGCTATTTGGGAAGTAAAATAACTGATGATGTTCGAAGTAGAGAAGATATAAAATGTAGACTGGCAGTGGCAAGGAAAGCGTTTCTGAAGAAGAGAAATTTGTTAACATCGAGTATAGACGCAAGTGTCATGAAGTCGTTTCTGAAATTACTTGTATGGAGTGTAGCCATGTATGAAAGTGAAGCGTGGACGATAAATAGTTTGGACAAGAAGAGAATAGAAGCTTTCGAAATGTGGTGCTACAGAAGAATGCTGAAGGTTAGATGGGTAGATCACATAACTAATGAGGAGGTATTGAACAGAATTGGGGATAAGAGGAGTGTGTGGCATAACTTGACCAGAAGAAGGGACCGGTTGGTAGGACATCTTCTGAGGCATCAAGGGATCACAAATTTAGCATTGGAGGGCAGCGTGGAGGGTAAAAATTGTAGAGGAAGACCAAGAGATGAATACACTAAGCAGATTGAGAAGGATGTAGGTTGCAATAAGTACTGGGAGATGAAGAAACTTGCACAGGATAGGGTAGCATGGAGAGCTGCCTCAAACCAGTTGTAAGTAGGCTGTTTAGTTTTTTTTATTGGTAACGCCGCCGCCACGTAGTGCTCTGTATGAAAATCACTGGCTGTGCCGTGTGCAGTCTGTCACTGGTTTGCATTGTTGTCTGCCATTGTAGTGTTTTACATTGTTGCTTTTGCGGTGTATCTGTTTTATATCTGCACAGTTTTTCTGTATTATTTTGGAAAGTAAAACATGTTTTAGTAGTAAATTTTGTGGTATAGCTACAATGAGACAGCCTTTATCATAGCACAACAATACGTTACATTATAGTACTTTCTTGATCACGGTAAGGTACGTAATAACTACGATATCTATACGGAAAGCATTTCACCTTCGTTCATGATGAGGTAAGTACATTGACTTCATCAGAACTTTGCTTACAGAGGACGATAACTACGACAGTTCCACAGAATTATCTTACAGCAAAACGCACATTTAGCAACACAGGGCACGCATTTGAGTGATTAATTTCGCACTTAAACCATTTATTTATTAATATTGTTGAATTAAAATGAAAGTTTTTTGTGATACATTTCATTCCATTGCTGTAATCTGTAACACCTGAGGGTATAATTACATTAATCCTCAGGGGGGTACACGTCTACTTTGTGTACCATGTGTTTGGCAAGCACAAGGAGCCCTAGCTAATATGGTATTTGCTTATACAACTTTACACATCGGTACCATATTTCTCTAACACATAAATTACACAGCTATCTGGTCATTTAACTGAGAGATAAACATTTTTTTTACTATATCATCAGTGACACATGTTTATGCAATTACACAGTTGGATGATTTAACACCTATGAAATTGTATTTTGTCTGTACCTTGTGAACTGTTCATATTTTTACGGAACCATTATGATACTATGAGAGCTTTGAATGACATATTTGGTATGGGATCACGATTTTTAAAGTACATTTGAGACAGATGACACTTTTGACATGAGCAGAGAATTTTTTTGTTAGGTTTTGAAATTATTGGAGGAAGCTACGGAGATTTTGAGATTTGACTGAGGTGTTATGGTGTTATTATTACGACGACGATGTGAATTATGCTGCTGAGGTATGTTTAAGCTGATGCTATATGAGTTATTTGGTTATGCTACGTATCTGTTATGATGAAATATTGAAGAAGTGTCGATGAATACATATATGTGTAATAAGGTAAGAAATAATGAGTAGTGGTTAAGGACTCTGATTGGTGAAAAAGGATGTTGGAAACCGAGAATCGTACTTTAAGAGTTATGAAATGAGTGTATATGCGTGAATGTATAACTATGCTGGCGAAAATTATTTGGACACTATTCTATTTAAGGGATTTTGTTTCTACATATTTGTAACGCAAATTCTTGACCTGTGAATTTTTTTATATGAGACTGCCACTGTAGCGGAAACTGGTGTCGTAAATATTTCGATAAGACAGTTAAGTGACCACCTGCATGTAATGCGTCGTGGGCACCCAGCTGCGCGACAACCACCTGACAAAAGAAAGCCATTAGTGTGTGCCTGTCAGAGGCACAGGTGGAGAAAAAAAAAAGAGGTCATTATCCTCGCTATTGAGATTCCTTTGTAGAAAGCATCGCAAATACTACACGCCCAAACTTGAAAACATATGATTACACTGTGGAGCTCTTAATTTATGATATTTACTAAAATGCCTAATGAAACGACGAGAAACATTTCATGGCTATTGTCCTGCTAGTTGAGAGAAATGCCATGTGGCTTGCTTTATGCATTTATTTACTCATTTTGTTTAATATCTAGTTTTTAACTGCACTGAAGCATTGGTTAAAATAAATTTTATGGATGTACTAATATAAATATTTTATGCCTACAGATCCAGTAAATAATAACTTGATGATGTACTTAAAAAAAAAACGAAGTAGCACAAAAAGACATTTCCCTTCACAGAAATTGCATACAGAATTGTCTTTTCAAGTACATGGTAATATTTTTTTACAATAAATTTTTGTGGTGCACCACTTTAATTGCATAGACATTAAGATGTGAATAGACATTGTCCTTATCTGCATTGTTGTCTTTAGTGTAACATTTTTTCTGATTGAGCTTTGTCATGTTTAGGTATAAGTTATAGCATTTTCTGCAGCTGTTTGCCATTCATAGTGCTACTGAATGTCACTTTGTATTACTAGGTTAAGCCAATTTTATTAGTGATTTATTTTTCTTGTTTGCTGCGCATTGCCTTATATTAGTTGTAATATTTCTGCCTTTTTTTGCCAATTTCGATTTTTTAACATTGCTGTTTGTGTAAATTGTTTTGTGCTGCTGCATTGCCTCATCCCTTAGTTAAGCATCTGAGCTCAGTAGATTTAAGTTAGCTTAAGAGGGGTAGCCTATATAAGAGAATGATTTGCGATGGATTGGAAGAAATGCATTGAGAAGTTATACGAAAAAAGTACAGAAATCAGGTATAGATAGGACTTTTTGGAAATAATGAAGAACGAAGGGAGATCTCCGAGAAGTAAAGAAAGTTTTGTTTGCAAAATACTGCAGTAAAACAAACCCTGTCCTTTCCTTGTGTTATTCCACTATGTGTTTGTGTACCCTTGTGTATTTATGTTTTTCCTGTCTTTATATGTTTATCTGATAAGACTTATGTTGCAGAATTTTTCTAATACTAAGCTACATTCACTATGATGAGGAATACTGTTATCTTCAAATATAATTTGCATTAATAACATGTTATTTACTTTGTAAAGATGTTTACACATTATTTATTCTGTTTTGTTCTAATGCTCATGTGTGAGGTTGATGTTTCAAAAGTTATTCTGATCTTTTATGTATGTACTTATAATTTTTGTAACACTGATGTATTTGCTATTTCGATTCTTTTGTAAAGCCTATACTACTGCAAATGTTATCTGTATTGTTATGTTCTTTAAAGATGTATTTTGTACCTTTGTTATTGCATTCTTATGTTATAAAATTGTAATTGACACCAGTTCATCAAATTAAGTAACTTGTAAATTACATTTAACTGCACACGTTTCTGTTAGTCATAGTATATGGACAATATGTGAGAAGTAGGGACTGATAGTGTTTGCACATGTGTTAATAATTCAGTAAGGGACTGGATAACAGCATTGCTGATTGTAAGAACATTTCAAAAACAATTTTTGTGAGTGCACAAGTGGTGGTTATGGACTTGCTATATTATCCGCAAGACTCTTCAATGGTGATTGTGCACCTGCACAGTCAAACAGATGGCTGCTGGCCATCTCTACAAGGACTACAGTGGGTCTACACCTTTGACGACCCACCAATACCATTATTTCTACATGGACTGCAGTGGGTCTGTACCTCTGGTGGTCCACCAATACCCTACCAGGACTACAGTGGGTCTGCTCTGTGATGACCTACCTACCAATAGTCTTCAACTTCGACTGACTCAGCTGTGGGTTTGCTCTGTTGTGGCCCATTACCTGTCTGCATGTCAAGAGTCAGCACAGTCTTTCCGTTGGAAGGACAACACTACTTCTTCAAGACTGCTTAGAAATCCACAACTTCCAAGTGCAATTTCTTTTATTGCTCAGACTTTGAGAAAAACTCTGCAATTTTACTGTGATGAACGATCAGGACTGTCTTTATGGACTGTGAGAAAATTTTAGCTTTTGACCAACATCGTATCGATAAGTGTGTGCATTTCATTTCTTTGTCATTGTAATATTGAAAAAATTTTTCAAATCTGTATTGGCCACTGCCCAAAACAATTTGTAAATTTTTTTGTGGGGAGCATGGGGGCTATGTAAGTAGGCTGTTTAGGTTTTTTTATTGGTAACGCCTCCGCCACGTGGCGCTCTGTATGAAAATCACTGGCTGTGCCGTGTGCAGTCTGTGACTGGTTTGCATTGTTGTCTGCCATTGTAGTGTTGGGCAGCGGCAGCTGGATGCTAACAGCGCGTAGCGTTGCGCAGTTGGAGGTGAGCCGCCAGCTGTGGTGGACGTGGGGAGAGAGATGGCGGAGTTTTGAAATTTGTAAGAATTGGTGTCATGAACTGCTATATATATTATGACTAGTGAGGTAAATACATTGTTTGTTCTCTATTAGAATCTTTCATTTGCTAACTATGCCTATCAGTAGTTAGTGACTTCCGTAGTTTGAATCTTTTAGTTAGCTGGCAGTAGTGGCGCTCGCTGTATTGCAGTAGTTCGAGTAACGAAGATTTTTGTGAGGTAAGTGATTTGTGAAACATATAGATTAATGTTAGTCTGGGCCATTCTTTCGTAGGGATTTTTGGAAGTCAGATTGCGTTGAGCTAAAGATATTGTCTGTCAGTTTAAGCACATTCGTGTATAATTGTTCAAAGAGGACGTTTCACATAGACCAGTCTTGTATAATTTTTCTAAGGGGACGTTTCACAGTCTCGGGACTAAAGACCTCAACAACAACAACAACAACAGATTCGAACAACACATAAGGGTTACGGAGGTACTTCGGGAACTCAAATGGGAATGCATGGAGGGAAAGCGACATTATTTTCGAGAAACACCGTTGAGAACATTTAGAGAACCGGCATTTGAAGTTGACTGCCGAACGATTCCACTGCTGCCGACTTACAACGCACGTAAGAACCACGAAGATAAGATAAGAGAAATTAGGTGTCATACGGAGGGGCACAGGCAGTCATTTTTCCCTCGCTCTATTTGTGACTGGAACAGGAAAGGAAATGACTAGTAGCGGTACAGGGTACCCTCCGTCACGCACCGTACGTGGCTTGCGGAGTATCCATGTAGATGTAGGTGTATATGGAGATAGCGGAAGGGAAACTGCCTTAGAGCCACTCCCCATCATTCACGTCAAACTGTAAACAAATGGCGCGCTAGAAGCGATAGCCTATATTTAAAACGAAGGGGGTAGCAGGTCTTATAAAAATAAAACCTGGATAAAAAGTAAACGAGCCAAAGAAAGCTGTAGACCAGTTAGACAGCTGAGCAGTTTCAGAGTGTGAACCCAGTAAACGAGGCTTACCTTGCCGTGCCACGAGCTGGAAGGCAGCTGAGCGGCAGCGGGGAAGGGAGACAAAAAGATGGCTCTGAGGACTATGAGACTCAACATCTGAGGTCATCAGTCCCCTAGAACTTAGAACTACTTAAACCTAACTAACCTAAGGACATCACACACATCCATGCCCGAGGCAGGATTCGGACCTGAGACCGTAGTGGTCGCGCGGTTTCAGACTGAAGCGCCTAGAACTGCTCGGTCACACCGGCCGGCCGGAAGCAGACACTACCGCTCTGCGACGCGGAACGTGTTCACAGGTGGCGTCAGAAGCGATGGAAACAAAAGCGTCGCTACAGAAAGAACGAAGGGTAGGGGGTGGGTGGCTGCACGTGTGCTAAACTACTTAAAAAACTAAAAAGATAGAGCCCCATTTATAAAAGTACTGAACGGGGACAGTTAAAATGCAGCACATTAATGAAACCTGAGTGATAATATAAATTGTAAAAACACTAAAGTGCTTAGTTAAACTATTAACAAAGCCCGAGTCCTAGCACAAATTTCCCCTTTCACGACGACAGTATCATATTAGTGGGCAAAAACAAAAGAGTAATTTGGGAACCTAAAAACCGGTGATAAATAGTGGACTATGGCAGTCAAAATTTGGTAGATCTACATCTACATGCTTACTCTGGAATTCACACTTAAGTGCCTGGCACGGGGTTCATCGAACCATTTTCATATTACTTCTCTACCATTCCACTCTCGAATGACGAGGGGGCGAAAGGAACATCTAAATCTTTCCGTTCGAGCTCTGGTTTCTCTTAGTTTATTATGATGATCATTTCTTCCTACGTAGATGACTGTCAACAAATTATTTTCGCATTCGGAAGAGAAAGTTTGTGATTGAAAATGAAATGTCGTGTGATTAGCGCCTCCGGTCGGGTGGACCGTTCGCCTTTCGATATGACGCCACTTCGGTGACGTGCGCGTCGATGGGGATGAAATGATAATCATTGGGGCAACACGACACCCAGTCCCTGAGCGGAGAAAATCTCCGACCCAGCCGGGAATCGAACCCGGGCCCTGAGGATTGATAGTCTGTCGCGCTGAACACTTTTTTTTTCATTTTTTCTGGCAGATTAAATCTATAGGGGTGGGGGACCGAGACTCGAACTCGGGATCTTTTGTTCGCGGGCAACTATTCTGACGACCCTTTTTTTTCTTTAGAAAATTGTACACTATCACACAACGCATGAATCAAATACAGTAGTTTTTTTTTATTTATCCACCCCTTTTTTCATGTCCCCTGTTGGGTCATAGCACTAAGTGTGCAGAATCTTAACACAAAACTCACATTCGCTGATGTAAGAAAGACAAAGAAACCTCTTCTATGAGTAGAAACTGAACACTGATAAGACTTAATAATTCTTCTTGAATCACACAAATACCACTCAGCTAGTTGGTGATTGAAATTTCGTAAATAGATCCTGCCGCAAAGAAAACCCGGCTTTGTTTCAGTGACAGCCACCCCAACTCGCGTATCATATCAGTGACACTCTCACCCCTATTGCGTGGTAACACGGGTAATGTAGGCTGTCTCTTTAGTGGGTTTGTCGCATCTTCTTAGTGTGCTGCCAACAAAGCGCAGTCTTTGTTTCGCCTTCCCCACAATATTATCTATGTGGTCTTTCCAATTTAAGTTGCTCGTAATTGTTATTCCTAGGTATTTAGTCGAATTGACAGCCCTTAGATTTGTGCGATTTGTCGTATACCCAAAATTTATTGGATCTCTTTTAGTGCTCATGTGGATGACCTCGCACTTTTCTTTGTTTAGTGCCAATTGCCACGTTTCGCACCATACAGAAATTCTCTGTAGGTAAAAGACCCTCGTGTCGCAGATCTGTTTTCGCATCCAAGGTAGAATCAGGGAATCTTTTTAGAGCACGGTAAATCTCTACTTCTTCTAAAATATTAAGCGTATTGCGTATGCTTTCGAAATGTAGTACCAACATTTTCTTTCGGATATCGGTAATAAGGTGACCAGTTTCGAGCTGCAGTCATTGATGTGCTCTCTAAAGTGGGTTCCGAAGTTTCTTCCCTTCTGACCTACATATTTAGCGTTACAGTCATCACAGGTGATACTACATATCCCTGATAAATTTATCCCGTGTTGCAGTCTCCCTGTGCCTGAAGTTTTGGCCATTATTCCTTGGGATGTAAAACGCCGGAGTTGTATCTTTAAATATTAAACTGTTGCCGATTGTGCTGGAAATATTACCGTAGAATGGTATGCTATGGAATTTAATATCAGCAAATGAGCCGCTATTTGCTGGGGTAAGTAGGGTCAAAGCTCCAGGGGTCAGCGGAGCTGATCAGTATTACGCTTCGTATTCAACTTCCGTAATATATTTTTGTTAATACGCTTGTAGACTGATGCCACCTATCAGCAGAAAGCGTGCTTACAAAGTCTCAGAAACCAGCTGTGTGAGTGAGAAATCTAAGACCATATTACCACCTCTCATGTACATCTTTCGTAGGGGCTGCTGTAACGAATTATTTCTGGATCGTATTTTTTTTTCTGGTTTCTCCAGATCATGTTCGCACCAGGGAACTGGTATTTTGTTCGGCCTAAAGATGAGGAACCGTTCTTTCCCCAGTCCTCCTAAAAGGTGGTGGTCGGAACCGACTGGGCCGAGAGTGACTTTCCCTTGACGGCCGGCGTTTCACAACTCCCGCTGCAGCCAATCTTCCGAGAGTACAGCCTGAAAGAGACACCTTACAGAACTGCTCTGAGCAGGCGCAGCAAGTGGCCAATGAAGGTGCTTGCGTTATGCTCCTCATTCTGATTTTGAAATGATTTTGCGGCTCAGTTTGGAGCTCGTGAGGTCGAAAAGACCGGCAGTAGCAATCGCCGGGCTGAGATTCCAACACTAATGGAGCCAGTGATCCATAGTGACTAAACAAAGTTATTTACCAAATATGGAAAGCGATGAGAGTCAGAAGTGCTCCTCATGTGCAAACAGAAAACATCGCTCTTGTGCAACGCAGCTAGCTCTTTATTCGCACGAAGTAATGGCCGCTATCGACAGGGGATCTCAAGTTGATTCCGTATTTCTAGATTTCCGGAAAGCTTTTGACACCGTTCCCCATAAGCGACTTCTAATCAAGCTGCGGAGCTATGGGGTATCGTCTCAGTTGTGCGACTGGATTCGTGATTTCCTGTCAGGAAGGTCGCAGTTCGTAGTAATAGACGGCAAATCATCGAGTAAAACTGAAGTGATATCAGGTGTTCCCCAGGGAAGCGTCCTGGGACCTCTACTGTTCCTGATCTATATAAATGACCTGGGTGACAATCTGAGCAGTTCTCTTAGACTGTTCGCAGATGATGCTGTAACTTACCGTCTAGTAAGGTCATCCGAAGACCAGTATCAGCTGCAAAGCGATTTAGAAAAGATTGCTGTATGGTGTGTCAGGTGGCAGTTGACGCTAAATAACGAAAAGTGTGAGATGATCCACATGAGTTCCAAAAGAAATCCGTTGGAATTCGATTACTCGATAAATAGTACAATTCTCAAGGCTGTCAATTCAACTAAGTACCTGGGTGTTAAAATTACGAACAACTTCAGTTGGAAGGACCACATAGATAATATTGTCGGGAAGGCGAGCCAAAGGTTGCGTTTCATTGGCAGGACACTTAGAAGATGCAACAAGTCCACTAAAGAGACAGCTTACACTACACTCGTTCGTCCTCTGTTAGAATATTGCTGCGCAGTGTGGGATCCTTACCAGGTGGGATTGACGGAGGACATCGAAAGGGTGCAAAAAAGGGCAGCTCGTTTTGTATTATCACGTTATAGGGGAGAGAGTGTGGCAGATATGATACACGAGTTGGGATGGAAGTCATTAAAGCATAGAGACGAGACCTTTTTACGAAATTTCAGTCACCAACTTTCTCTTCCGAATGTGAAAATATTTTGTTGAGCCCAACCTCCATAGGTAGGAATGATCATCAAAATAAAATAAGAGAAATCAGAGCTCGAACAGAAAGGTTTAGGTGTTCGCTTTTCCCGCTCGCTGTTCGGGAGTGGAATAGTAGAGAGATAGTATGATTGTGGTTCGATGAACCCTCTGCCAAGCACTTAAATGTGAATTGCAGAGTAGTCATGTAGATGTAGATGTGGAAGCAACTAGCCAGTCGGACGGAGGTCTTGTAGTGGACGAGAGGAGGCGGTGGTCAGTAAATTGTTTTTCGTGGCCGTGTTAATTCAAGTGTGATATTTTTGTGTGACTTCACACTTGTTACATTCGAAATGAATTTCTCTTCTGTCGAATGGCTCAAATGGTTTGACCACTAAGGGACTTAACATTTGAGGTCATCATTCCCCTACAACTAGAACTACTTAAACCAAACTAACCTAAGGACATCACACACATCGACGCTCGGGGCAGGATTCGAACTTGAGACCGTAGCGGTCGAGCGGTTCCAGACTGAAGCGCCTAGAACCGCTCGGCCACACCGGCCGGCTCTTTTGTCGACAGGCAGATAATGAGCGGGAGCTATCAGGAGCGAGTAAACTGTGTAAGTAGGCTGTTTAGGTCTTTATATTGGTAACGCCACGTAGCGCTCTGTATGAAAATCACTCACTGTGCTGTGTGCAGTCTGTGGCTGGTTGGACTCATTGTTGGAGTATTCGCTTGTGTAGTGTTGGGCTGTTGGATGTGAACTGCGCGCAGCGTTGCGAAGTTGGAGGTGAGCCCCCAGCAGTGATGGATGTGGAGAGAGAGATGCCAGAGCTTTGTGAGGTTGCTATAAGCGGACGACCTGGAAGTGTGTCAGCCAGAAAAAGGAAATTTGTAAAGATGTGTGTCGTGAATTGATAGATATATGTATATGATGTCTTTTGAACATTATTAAGGTAAATAAATTGTTTGTTGTCTATCAAAATCTTTCATTTTTATCTATGCCTATCACTAGTTAGTGCCTTCAGTAGTTAGAATCTTTTATTTACCTGGCAGTAGTGGCGCTCGCTGTATTGCAGTAGTTGGAGTAACGAAGATTTTTGTGAGGTAAGTGATTTATGAATGGTATAGGTTATTGTTATTCAGGGTCATTCTTTTGTAGGGATTATTGAAAGTCTGACTCCGTTGCGCAAAAAATATTGTGTGTCAGTTTAGTGTTGATCAGAATAAGTAAAGAGAGAAATGTCTGAGTACGTTGAGTTCTGCTCAGCTGTTTGAAAATCAAATAACGTAATAGGTTTTTCCAGCACAGTCATTCATAAATTTTCTATGGGGACGATCCAACTGTTCAGTTCGCGCGTGTGGAGTGTGGCAGGAATGACGGCTTGTGCTCTCCAACCTGTTTTTTTTTTTTTTCGCTCCTGGCCTCCGTATGTGACTGGAATCCTGTGACAGCCAGTTACTCCTGGTGACTCTGTAAATTCAGCGTGTCTTCGTTTGCAAGTAGATCGTCACCGCACTTCTACTGCGTGGAAGTGATGACCAAGGCTTTCAGAAGAACCCTCTGAAATACTTCGCTCTCCCACGTTGTTCAGGTCCAGACCTTGAGGATTCCAAACACTCGAGCACCGCGCGACACTCCAGACGTGCACCATCGACGTCATGAGCTCGGGTGAAAGGCGGGCGTCTGGAATCCTGGAGCTGGAAGACATTTTCATCGCGAGTGCTTGACCAGCAAGGAGATGACGCGTATTAGCGTACCAGTTGACAGACAGTGCATCCATGTTGCTGAGCAGAATAATATACGAAACAATGGAGAGGAGACTTGAGGATGGGTCACATGACAGTTTGGTTTCAGGAAAAGTACAAGCATGAGACTTGCCGTTACCTTTATAACTGGATTAAGGTTTACAAGGAACCCCTTGTTTGCGAGATCGCAAGTTCAGTTTTTAGTAAGGCTCGTTTGAAAGTGTCGTGTTAACAATTATTACAGGAAAAACATTAGCTGCTAATAACCCGCCACTTGCATCGAGGGCGACAGAAAATGAGCGTTCGGGAGGCGCAGAGGTCAAACTTCTATGGAATGTATTTGTTATACTTCACAAAATGGACATCGCTGACATTCAAGTAATGTTCCAAACAAGCCATTAACTTGCACCACGAACACCGAACGAAAAATGAAGCGTCACAGTGATCACATCGGACGCGAAATCCTTGGTTGTCACAAACCGTGCAGGACTTTCTACTAGCTATCCACTGTTAAAGAACTCGTGTAGAATCGTATTGGTGTACCGGGGTGACGAGAACTGATGCAAAATCAAGGTATGCAACCGAATGCGAAACCGTCTGTCTTGCAGCTTATCATGAAACTGGCTATTCCTTTTAAGGTGTAGCTGCAGATAGTGTGACAATATGTTTTATAGGCACCGAAAAAACAGGCATCCAGTTGCTGAATTTATCCAATCGTTCCACCTGGCATGAACTGCAATGTCACACACTTTTCGGGAGGTACAGTTTTCTCTAAAAGACTAGTTTTTATATGCAGACCAGAGATCAAGCAGAAGCAAGTTAATTTGTCCAACTATTGACCAAAAGAAGTGCTCATACCGCAGTTGCAGTTCTCTTATGCCCATTTTCCACTCTTGCTTGCTGTGACGTAAAGATTCCCTGCTGGACTTGCAGGATCACCCACACGAGAAAGAATCTTAGGGGGCAGAGCACCTCCAACTTATCGCAACACAGTAAATAATATTCGAGCCAATTTACCATTCTGATTAACAGTTGGCATAATTGTATACGAATCCGTTAAGGCATTGATATCACTTCATATTGATACAACTCTCTTGGTACGTCTGATTTCCAGGGTTCCTCTCATACTCAAATGGTTCAAATGGCTCTGAGCACTATGCGACTTAACTTCTGAGGTCATCAGTCGCCTAGAACTTAGAACTTATTAAACCTAACTAACCTAAGGACATCACACACATCCATGCGCGAGATAGGATTCGAACCTGCGACCGTAGCGGTCGCTCGGCTCCAGACTGTAGGGCCTAGAACCGCACTGCCACTCCGGCCGGCCTTTCACACTCATTTCCTCTTCAAATGCCGGTTGGTTGAAATTGAAAACAAATTCCATATTGAGCGATGGGATAAGTTTGTTTACCCCGTCTACAAATTTTCGGGCCGAGTCCGTAGTTTTCTGTGCATCGTCAAGTTGACGCTTTGTTTGAAAATTCGTTATCTTACGTCTTCCAATTCTGTAGCACTGTCTGCAGTTATGCAACTATCCACGCTTCCCTTGAAATCACTGTAATCTATGTCGCGCAATAATTTGATGTCCATAACGTAGCAGGTCACGATCACGCACATCTTGTAAATTGTACCGAGCATCCTTCAAACGCGCAAACACCAGTTTTTATAACAAGTTCGCCTTGTCCTATATCCGTGGTTTTTCATACGCACTACGCGGTCATACTGCTGAGGACGTATTGGAAATCTTTACCTAACTGTTTCTTTACTATGCAGAAGATGATCTTTCATGTACGCAACTATGCTCAGTGCCCACTCCTTGGACAACGATTTTCCTTTACTACGTTTCACTGGTGACGGGATTTGTTGATCCCTGTCCGACAAGGATGATGAACTACAGGGCTCCGTCCTTGTTTCTGTATCACTTTCACTTTTCATCTGTCACTTCTTTCTCACTCTGAAAAGTTCCTTGGGTTTCTTTCTGACGAAATGTCAACTCCGCAACTGCTGTTGTACATATAATGCAATGTTTGGTTTGTTTATGATTGCCACTGCTCTGCTTTGGATCCACACCGCTAGCACTGCAGCATTGTTGTGAATTAATCGTCGACTAAACAGTTCAACTACGCTCCGTAACATCATCCCGTACTCACCACTGGATACCTCCAGTGCTGCCATCTGTTGCCATTAGCAGCCTGTATTGTTGCTGACGATAGACAATATATTGGCGTCAAATATAGTAAACAACATTGGCGTTTTGCAACCTCGCACTCAATATTATATCCTAGAAAACTCTTTCCACAACGTAAACTGGTGCAAGATGTTTGAAATATTCAAAAAATAAACAAGTTACACGCTGCAGGGAAAGACGAGTATCAAAAGTATGTCCAAGAAGCAGAAGGGAGGAGTAAGAATACCAATCGAAACAGTAAGAAGAGCCGAGTCTCAAGGGACGGATACAATCTTTGTCCTGCATTGTTTAACCTATCTGTCGAAGAAGTAATGAAGAACATCAAGGAAATGCTTAGAAATGTGATTAAATTTCATGATGAAAACACGTTAGCGATAAGGTTAGCTAATGGCATTGCTATTCTTAGTGACAGTAGCGAAGAATTAGTGCAGCCGTTGAATGGAATCAATAGTAAGCGAGGAAAATGAATTGAGAGTAAACCAAAGGAAGTCGAAAGAAATGAGGAATAACAGTAGCAAGAAACTTAGTATTCAAATTGGGGACTCCGTAATAAACAAAGTGAAGGAAATATCCAAGATAACGCATGATGACCGATACAAGAAAGACATAAGAAGCAGACTAGCACAGAGAGATTTCTACTAGTATGAAAAATTGGCCTTAATTTGAGAAAGAAATTTCTGAGAATGCTCTTCTGGAAGGCAGAATTTTATCGAAGTGGACCGTGGGCTGAGTGAAAACTGGAAAAGAAGACAATCGAGCAGATGGTGAGAATGAAGTAGACATTAAAAAACGTCGTCGTCTTCCACAAATTCGACATGGAAAGTAATGAACGGTGTGTCGGTCCCATTATTAAGCACAATATTTCGACGACCGACCCAGCGGTCTTCTTCGGATGCTGCGCCCTGTGTTCCCACGCGCCCTCACCGCCTGCCAGACTGTGAAGTAATGCCGCTGTTTACGACCGAGTTCGGTTCCCGGCGCCCGCTACGTCCTTTGATGCTCATTCGTTTTTCAGAGACCATACCGTTATCCTAAGAAACGCGCATTCGCTCAGCGTTTCGCAGCTCTGATGGATGTGACGGCTGGTGCGGTGTTAATAAATGGGCTACCAGACCCAAGCCTTGTTTAAATTGATTCCCTCGTCTCTGCATTTTTCATTTTCTGGCATCTTTACTTCAATAGACCGTGCAAGAGATCTTATGTTTTTGAAGTTTGTTAGAGTAAGCTAATCCCAACGTGTCCTGCCTTGAAATAACTGAGCCTTATTAAAGATCAGGTTCCATAGAACAAAATAATGTACACAATCTAGCTATAGGAAGACAAATGAAATGAAGTTGAGCAGAATACATATTAATACCGCAATGTAAAAATACTAAGCATAGTGTCAGTAACTGAACATGAATGAACCTGAAAAATGAATTACAAGATCTCAGCAAAAGTAACTTTTACTACCAACACAATTTGAAGTTGGATGAATGGTATATAGTACGAAATGTTTGGGTATTCATGATTTATGAAAATGTGCTAATTACAGAAGGAAAAACATTTCGTCCGTAATTGCTTGTTTAACACAGGATACATAAATTTCTGCAGACTCACATACAGCGTCCAAATCTCCCTCATTAGCTGGAAAAGTCATGCAAATAACGTGAGTACTTGATGCCTAGAACAGCAGACGTTACCTGTGATGGGAAACACTAGCCGAAATTGACCAGGTGCATCCGTTAAGTGAGACACAGACAGAGTCTTGAACTTGCTGTCATGTAGTGGCGGCAGAATTAAAGTTATACCCAGTCACAAAGTATCAGGTCAACGACCAAGTAGGTATACATGGACAAAATACGATTTCCATAATCGATTCAAAAAATCTGTTCGGCAGAATAAAACACAACCTCAGCCACGTGGCAACTAAACCGGATATGCGAACATCAGAGGACCGAGCCATATGCACAATATAAAGTGTTTATGTATGTAAACTGAGTGGAGGAATGATTTACCTGTCTGAATTACCCTTTCGTTTGACTGGCTGAATTCGGATTCTGTAGCCACGTTCGTGACCGCAGACCTCCAAGTAAGACAACGAACTCGCCACGACACGCCGAGCATACTTCCGCTCTCGGCTTTCGCAGCAACTAAGCTACGTAAATCAGGGAAAACTTGACCATGATGTATAAGAACCCTGCGAACACTCATTTTTTTTTTAAATTTTTTATTCATTCATCTATTCGTCCTTTTACCATTCAGCACAACAGTATAGGACTTTTCATTACGTTACAAAAGGAATATATACAAGGTGATCAAAAAGTCAGTATAAATTTGAAAACTTAATAAACCACGGAATAATGTGGATTTTTTTTTGTCATCAGTCTACTGACTGGTTTGATGCGGCCCACCACGAATTCCTTTCCTGTGCTAACCTCTTCATCTCAGAGTAGCACTTGCAACCTACGTCCTCAATTATTTGCTTGACGTATTCCAATCTCTGTCTTCCTCTATAGTTTTTGCCCTCTACAGCAACCTCTAGTACCATGAAAGTCATTCCCTCATGTCTTAGCAGATGTCCTATCACCCTGTCCCTTCTCCTTATCAGTGTTTTCCACATATTCCTTTCCTCTCCGATTCTGCGTAGAACCTCCTCATTCCTTACCTTATCAGTCCACCTAATTTTCAACATTCGTCTATAGCACCACATCTCAAATGCTTCGATTCTCTTCTGTTCCGGTTTTCCCACAGTCCATGTTTCACTACCATACAATGCTGTACTCCAGACGTACATCCTCAGAAATTTCTTCCTCAAATTAAGGCCGGTATTTGATATTAGTAGACTTCTCTTGGCCAGAAATGCCTTTTTTTGCCATAGCGAGTCTGCTTTTGATGTCTTCCTTGCTCCGTCCGTCATTGGTTATTTTACTGCCTAGGTAGCAGAATTCCTTAACTTCATTGAGTTCGTGACCATCAATCCTGATGTTAAGTTTCTCGCTGTTCTCATTTCTACTACTTCTCATTACCTTCGTCTTTCTCCGATTTACTCTCAAACCATACTGTGTACTCATTAGACTGTTCATTCCGTTCAGCAGATCATTTAATTCTTCTTCACTTTCACTCAGGATAGCAATGTCATCAGCGAATCGTATCATTGATATCGTTTCACCTTGTATTTTAATTCCACTCCTGAACCTTTCTTTTATTTCCATCATTGCTTCCTCGATGTACAGATTGAAGAGTAGGGGCGAAAGGCTAGAACCTTGTCTTACACCCTCCTTAATACGAGCACTTCGTTCTTGATCGTCCACTCTTATTATTCCCTCTTGATTGTTGTACAGATTGTATATGACCCGTCTCTCCCTATAGCTTACCCCTACTTTTTTCAGAATCTCGAACAGCTTGCACCATTTTATATTGTCGAATGCTTTTTCCAGGTCGACAAATCCTATGAACGTGTCTTGATTTTTCTTTAGCCTTGCTTCCATTATTAGCCGTAACGTCAGAATTGCCTCTCTCGTGTCTTTACTTTTCCTAAAGCCAAACTGATCGTCACCTAGCGCATTATCAATTTTCTTTTCCATTCTTCTGTATATTATTCTTGTAAGCAGCTTCGATGCATGAGCTGTTAAGCTGATTGTGCGATAATTCTCACACTTGTCAGCCCTTGCCGTCTTCGGAATTGTGTGGATGATGCTTTTCCGAAAGTCAGATGGTATGTCGCCAGACTCATATATTCTACACACCAACGTGAATAGTCGTTTTGTTGCCACTTCCCCTAATGATTTTAGAAATTCTGATGGAATGTTATCTATCCCTTCTGCCTTATTTGACCGTAAGTCCTCCAAAGCTCTTTTAAATTCCGATTCTAATACTGGATCCCCAATCTCTTCTAAATCAACTCCTGTTTCTTCTTCTATCACATCAGACAAATCTTCACCCTCATAGAGGCTTTCAATGTATTCTTTCCACCTATCTGCTCTCTCCTCTGCATTTAACAGTGGAATTCCCGTTGCACTCTTAATGTTACCACCGTTGCTTTTAATGTCACCAAAGGTTGTTTTGACTTTCCTGTAAGCTGAGTCTGTCCTTCCGACAATCATATCTTTTTCTATGTCTTCACATTTTTCCTGCAGCCATTTCGTCTTAGCTTCCCTGCACTTCCTATTTATTTCATTCCTCAGCGACTTGTATTTCTGTATTCCTGATTTTCCCGGAACATGTTTGTACTTCCTCCTTTCATCAATCAACTGAAGTATTTCTTCTGTTACCCATGGTTTCTTCGCAGCTACCTTCTTTGTACCTATGTTTTCCTTCCCAACTTCTGTGATGGCCCTTTTTAGAGATGTCCATTCCTCTTCAACTGTGCTGCCTACTGCGCTATTCCTTATTGCTGTATCTATAGCGTAAGAGAACTTCAAACGTATCTCGTCATTCTTTAGAACTTCCGTATCCCACTTCTTTGCGTATTGATTCTTCCTGACTAATGTCTTGAACTTCAGCCTAATCTTCATCACTACTATATTGTGATCTGAGTCTATATCTGCTCCTGGGTACGCCTTACAATCCAGTATCTGATTTCGGAATCTCTGTGTGACCATGATGTAATCTAATTGAAATGTTCCCGTATCTCCCGGCCTTTTCCACGTATACCTCCTCCTCTTGTGATTCTTGAACAGGGTATTCGCTATTACTAGCTGAAACTTGTTACAGAACTCAATTAGTCTTTCTCCTCTTTCATTCCTTGTCCCAAGCCCATATTCTCCTGTAACGTTTTCTTCTGCTCCTTCCCCTACAATTGCATTCCAGTCGCCCATAAGATTTTCGTCCCCCTTTACATACTGCATTACCCTTTCAATATCCTCACACACTTTCTCTATCTGTTCATCTTCAGCTTGCGACGTCGGCATGTATACCTGAACTATCGTTGTCGGTGTTGGTCTGCTGTCGATTCTTATTAGAACAACTCGGTCACTGAACTGTTCACAGTAACACACCTTCTGCCCTACCTTCCTATTCATCACGAATCCTACTCCTGTATACGATTTTCTGCTGCTGTTGATACTACCCGATACTCATCTGACCAGAAATTCTTGTCTTCCTTCCACTTCACTTCACTGACCCCTACTATATCTAGATTGAGTCGTTGCATTTCCCTTTTCAGATTTTCTAGTTTCCCTACCACGTTCAAGCTTCTGACATTCCACGCCCCGACTCGTAGAACATTATCCTTTCGTTGATTATTCAATCTTTTTCTCATGGTAGCCTCCCCCTTGGCAGTCCCCTCCCGGAAATCCGAATGGGGGACTATTCCGGAATCTTTTGCCAATGGAGAGATCATCATGACACTTCTTCAACTACAGGCCACATGTCCTGTGGATACACGTTACGTGTCTTTAATGCAGTGGTTTCCATTGCCTTCTGCATCCTCTTGTCGTTGATCATTGCTGATTCTTCCGCCTTTAGGGGCAATTTCCCACCCCTAGGACAAGAGAGTGCCCTGAACCTCTATCCGCTCCTCCGCCCTCTTTGACAAGGCCGTTGGCAGAATGAGGCTGACTTCTTATGCCGGAAGTCTTCGGCCGCCAATGCAGATTATTTATCAAAATTTAGGCAGTGGCGGGGGTCGAACGCGGGACCGAAGCTGTTTTGATTATGAATCAAAGACGCTACCCCTAGACCACGGTGGATAGAAAGGTAAGAATTAACACACATGCTTGGAATGACGTAGAGTTATATTAGAACAAATAAAAACAAGGTTCACAAAATGTCCGACAGATGGCGCAGGGCAGCAAAACGTCAGTGACTGCGCATGACAATCACGTATAAAAGGAGCTGTAATGAGAAAGAGAATCAGATGCGCCAGCAGTCACAGCATGTTGACGTTACCCGAAACGGCGCATTTAGTGAAGCTGTATTATCAGAATGCGGAATGTGCTAGTTCAGCGTTATGATTCTATCGTCATAGGAAGGGGATGTGACCGGGTTAAGGCCGTTGACAAATGCAGCTGTGGCGAGAATGAAGTCCGAAGCCACGGGTTGTTTAGACGATAGACCCCGTAGTGGCCGACCGAGCACAAGGCGTAATGCTGCTGAGACAGTTCAGGAAGAAATGGAGACTGTAGCGGGTTCGTTTATGCACGGGGAAGTCAGCGCTCGTGCAGTCGCACGTCGCACCGGATTTCCATACATTACTCTTTGGTTGGCACTTAGGCATACCCTCCGATGCAATCCGTACAAAATCCATCGGCATCATGAACTGTTACCTGGCGATTTAGTGAAGCGGAGGGCATTTGCGGTGTGGGCGTTTCAAAAGATGGCGGAAGATGACGATTGGTTGAGTAATGTGTTGTGGACCGACGTTGCTCATTTCACGCTCGGAGGGCCTGTCAACGCCCACAACTGCAGAATGTGGGCTACTGAAAATCCTAGAACTGTCGTGGAAACTCCATTGCTCGACGAGAAAGTCACGGTATGGGTTGGATTTACCACATCTACCGTTATCGGGCCTTTTTTCTTCGAGGAAATATGTGATTCTGGTTTTGTAACTGCTACCGTGACGGATGAGAGGTACGCCGATATGTTACAGAATCGCCTCATTCCCAGCCTGGCTGATAAACACCTGCTGGAAAGTACGATGTTTATGCAGGATGGCGCTCCACCCCATATTGCTAGACGCGTGAAAGATCTCTTGCGCGTGTCGTTTGGTGATGGTCGTGTGTGTGTTCAGCCGCCACTTTCATCATGCTTGGCCTCGCAGGTCCCCAGAGCTCAGTCCGTGCAATTGTTGGCTTTGGGGTTACCTGAAGTCGCAAGTGTATAGTGATCGACCTAGATCTCTAGGGATGCTGAAAGACAACATCCGACGCCAATGCCTCACCATAACTCCATACATGCTTTACAGTGCTGCTCACAACATAATTCCTCGACTACAGCTATTGTTGAGGAATGATGGTGGACATATTGAGCATTTTCTGTAAAGAACATCATCTTTGCTTTGTCTTACTTTGTTATGCTAATTATTGCTATTTTGATCAGATGAAGCGCCATCTGTCGGACATTTTTTGAACTTTTGTATTTTTTTGGTTCTAATAAAACCCCATGTCATTCCAAGCATGTGTGTCAAATAGTACCCATCTATCTACATTATTCCGTGATTTATTCAGTTTTCAAATTTATATTGAATTTTGATCACCCGGTACTTTTGTTGTTGTTGTTGTTGTTGTCATGGTATTAAGTCCAGAGACTGGTTTGATTCAGCCCTCCATGCTACTCTATCCTCTGTAAGCCTCTTCATCTCTGAATAACTGCTACAACCTACTTTCTTCTTTATCTGCTTAGTGTATTCATCTTTTGGTCTCCCTCTATGATTTTTGCCCTCCACGCTTCTCTCCGTTCCCTTGATGTCTCAGAACGTATCCTACCAGCCGTTTCCTTCTTCTAGTCAAGCTGTGCCACAAACTCCTCTTCTCCCCAATTATATTCAGTACCTCCTCATTAGTTACGTGACCTACCCATGTAATCTTCAGCATTCTTCTGTAGCACCACATTTAAAAAGCTTCTATTCTCTTCTTGTCTAAACTGTTTATCGTCCATGTTTCATATCCATACATGGCTACACTCCATACAAATACTTTCAGAGAAGACTTCCTGACACTTAAATATATACTCGATGTTAAAAAATTTCTCTTTTTCAGAAACGCTATCGTTGCCATTGCCAGTCTACACTTTATACCCTCTCTACTTCGACCATCCTTAGTTTTTTTGCTGCCCAAATAACAAACCTCATATACAACTTTAAGTGTCTCATTTCCTAATCTAATTCCCTCATGATCACCTGATTTAATTCGACTTCATTGCATTATCCTCATTTTGCTTTTGTTGATGGTCATCTTATATCCTACTTTCAAAACACTGTCCATTCCGTTCAGCTGCTCTTGCAGGTCCTTTGCTGTCTCCTGCAGAATTACAATGTTGTCGGCAAACCCCAAAGTTTTTATTTCTTTGCCATAGATTTTAATTCCTGCTCCAAATTTTTCTTTGGTTTCTTTTACGGCTTGTTCGATGAACAGATTCAATAACATCGCCCTCCACGCAACAAATCTCACTCCCTTCACAACTACTGCTTCCCTTTCGTGACCCTCGACTCTTATAACTGCCTTATGGTTTCTGTACAAGTTGTACATATCCTTTCGCTCCCTATATTTGACTCCTGCTACCTTCAGAATTAGAAAGATAGAATTCCAGTAAACATTGTCAAAAGCTTTATCAAGGTCTACGAATGCTAGAAAAGTAGTTTGCCTTTCCTTACTCTGTCTTCTAAGATAAGTCGTTGGGTCAGTATTGCCTCGCGTGTTCCAACGTTTCTACGGAACCCGAGGTCAGTTTCTACCAGTTTCTCTCAGTTTTTCCATTCGTCTGTAATGAATTAGTGTTAGCATTTTGTATAAGTCATTTATTAAACTGACAGTTCAGTAGTTTTCACATCTGTCAACACCTGCTCTCCTTGGGATTTGAATTATTATATTCTTCTTGAAGCCTGAAGGCATTTCGACCGTGTCATACATCTTGCTCACCAGATGGAAGAGTTTTGCCATGGCTGGCTGTCCCAAGGCTACCTGTTTATACGTTTATAAATATACAAAAAGGGTAGGATGAGGCAAGGACTGAACAGGAAGATGGCTATGACCCTATCAAACAAACTATCCCAGCATTCATCTTAGCAACTTGGAAAAGCCATGGAAAACCGAAGTCAGGTTGGCCGGGCCTAGAATGAAGCCCGCTCTTCCAGATTACGAGCTCAGTGCACTAACACTATCTTCATCTTTATCTACATCTTCGTGACTACCCTTGTAAGGTGTCAGGCAAATCCAACACCTTCCATGAAAACCCTGCCATTATAAGCAAATCCAGTACTATGTCACATAGCTCCAAATAAATCGTGCCATTAAATTAACCAAAGTAATACGAGTAACGAGTGAGCAAATGGAATACCGCAGACTAACACAAGAATGCCTAAATGCATGTCATACCTTCCCACCGTGAACCAGACGCAGTTCCGAGGGGAGAAACGAAAACAGAAGCCGAGAGCAGAACCGTGTTAAGTTAGAAGGCCCTGCGATAAGGGACGGACACCCACGTCGCCAGGTAACCGTTAGGACCAACCCCCAGCCAATGTTAAAAGCTAGAGCCTTAGCGTGAGACTTTTTCGCGTCTCTGTTACATCCGTACCACCCCCCCAGCTTATGTTAAAAGCTAGAGCCCTCTAGAAGAACAGTATAGATCTTACGATAACACAAAAATGGCCACACCACCCGAAAGTTTTAGCGTGAGACTTTTTCGCGTCTCTGTTCTGTCAGGACCAACCAGAGCCCAAGTTAAAAGTTTGCAAACTTTAAAAACATTGCCCCACCACTAAAAGTATAACGTTTCTCATTGGATAGACATAATTTTTGTAGGCGGAGCTTAAGGTTAACATTGAGACCCTGATTGGTCAGATGAAAACACAGCCAGATAGTTTTTTTTTAAACTAACTTCGGTAAATTGTAGTAAGGAGAAGCTAGGAGAGAGCTGCTTGCGAGATGGCGAGGTGAGCGGAGCTGTGTTGCCCGCCGCCCCCTGACGAACACCGACGAGGTAATGAACGCACGCGATGCCTCATAACAGCGCATAAAGCTTCACCCAGAACTGCAGAAGTCTCATCTGTTACACCCCCTTTTTGCGTAATACTAGTGTCGATCTTCAATTAAAGCTCATGGTGTTCACATTTGTCACTTGAAGTAAAAATCTGAAACGCGATGATTTTTCTGTTATATAGTTATTGAGAAGCTACATTAGCCACTGTAATTTGTTACAAGTTAGATAGGTAATTAAAGATAATTGAGGGTCACTGTAGACCATTTTGATAGTTTTCTCTTTTGTCAAACTTAATTTAAACCTAGATTATAGATGTGATATGGCATAGGTCATCCTTCGATCCATTGTAGAACTTGGAAACCCATTCAGGGAATATTCGTTAACATTTTTGTTGAACACAGTTGCTTTTTACCATCCTGTATTAAAACATCTCCTTTTACCAATAGTGCAATTTATAAACGATTTTTGTGAGTAGAATACATTTCCAATAGTAAACTCAACTGCTTTTTCGACGTTATTTTACCAGCTAACTAAAAATAGGAAAGCCTTGAACCCCTTCCTCTAAATTTAGTTAGTATTAAGATTCTTTTACAGGGAGTGCAGTGGAGCTGACGCTGAAATCATTAAGTGTTTGGTTATATCATCGCTAGTCTCACTGAACTCTTCTGAATTCTACATGTCATGTGTGGTCTGGCGTCTCCTTACCAGCAACAGGTCCCAGGTTCAAACTAGTCAGTTCCCTGAAAAACATGCTCAGAGCGTCTTTGCGCGAAAGTGGTAGGGAGACACGATATAGAACAAACAGACACCACGCAGAATGTTAGATCCTGCTATTCACAATAAAGTGCCTGACAGAGGGTTCAATTAACGTCGTTCATGCTGTCTCTCTATCGTTCCATTCTCGATCGACACGCGGGGAAAACCAGCACGTAAATATTTCCGTGGGAGCCCTGATTTTTCTTATTTTATCGTGATGATCATTTCTCCCTATGTAGGTGGGTGCCAACAGAATGTTTTCGCAATCGGGAGAGAAAACTCTTGATTGAAATTTCATGAGAAGATTCCGTCGCAACGAAAAACGACTTTGTTTTAATGATTGCCGCTCCAATTCACGTATCATGTCTGTGACACTATCTCCCCTGTTGTTGTTGTTGTTGTGATCTTCAGTCCTCAGACTGGTTTGATGCAGCTCTCCATGCTACTCTATCCTTTGCAAGCTTCTTCATCTCCCAGTACCTACTGCAGCCTAGATCCTTCTGAATCTGCTTAGTGTATTCATCTCTTGGTCTCCCTCTATGATTCGTACCCTCCACGCTGCCCTCCAATACTAAATTGGTGATCGCTTGATGCCTCAACACATGTCCTACCAACCGATCCCTTCTTCTAGTCAAGTTGTGCCACGAACTTCTCTTCTCCCCAATTATATTCAGTACCTCCTCATTAGTTACGTGATCTACCCATGTAATCTTCAGCATTCTTCTGTAGCACCATATTTCGAAAGCTTCTATTCTCTTCTTGTCCAAACTATTTATCGTCCATGTTTCACTTCCATACATGGCTAAACTCAATACAAATACTTTCAGAAATGACTTCCTGACACTTGAATCTATACTCGATGTTAACAAATTTCTCTTCTTCAGAAACGCTTTCCATGCCATTGCCAGTCTACATTTTATATCCTCTCTACTTCGAGCTGCATAAGTTATCTAGCTCCCCAAATAACCAAATTCCTTTACTTCTTTAAGGATCTCGTTTCCTGATCTAATTCCCTCAGCATCACCCGGCTTAATTCGACTACATTCCATTATCCTTGTCTTGCTGATGTTCATCTTATACCCTCCTCTCAAGACACTATCCATTCCATTCAACTGCTCTTCCAAGTCCTTTACTGTCTCTGACAGAATTACAATGTCATCGGCAAACCTCAACATTTTTATTTCTTCTCCATGGATTTTAATACCTACTCCGAATTTTTCTTTTGCTTCCTTCACTGCTTGCTCACTATACCGATTGAACAACTTCGGGGAGAGACTACAACTCTGTCTCACTCCCTTCCCAACCACTGCTTCCCTTTCATGTCCCTCGACTCTTATAACTGCCATCTGGTTTCTGTACAAATTGTAAATAGCCTTTCGCTCCCTGTATTTTACCCCTGCCACCTTTAGAATTTGAAAGAGTGTATTCCAGTCAACATTGTCCAAAACTTTCTCTAAGTCTACAAATACTAGAAACGTAGGTTTGCCTTTTCTTAATGTAGCTTCTAAGATAAGTCGTAAGGTCAGTATTTCCTCGCGTGTTCCAACGTTTCTACGGAACCCTATCTCCCCTATTTCGTGATAATACAAAATGAGCTGCCCTTCTTTGTACTTTTTCGATGCCATCCGTCATTCCCACCTGATGTGGATCCCACACCGCACAGCAGTACTCCAGAATAGGGCGGACAAGCGTAGTGTAGGCAGTCTCCTTGGTAGACCTGTTGCACCTTCTAAGTGTTCTGCCAATAAATCGCAGTCTTTGGTTTGCTCTACCCACAATATTATCTTTGTGATCGTTCCAATTTAGGTTATTTGTAATTGGAATCCCTAAGTATTTAATTGAATTTACAGCCCTCAGATTTGTGTGACTTATCGCGTAATCGAAATTTAGCTGATTTCTTTTAGTACTCATGTGAATAACTTCACACTTTTCTTTATTCAGGGTCAATTGCCATTTTTTGCACCATACAGATATCTTATCTAAATCATTTTGCAAATCGATTTGATCATCTGATGACTTTACAAGACGGTAAATGACAGCATCGTCTGCAAACAATCTAAGACGGCTACTCAGATTTTCTCTTATGTCGTTAATATAGATCAGGAACAATAGGGGCCTGTAACACTTCCTTGGGGAACGCTGGATATTGCTTCTATATTACTCGATGACTTTCCGTCTATTACTATTAAGTGTGACCTTCCTGACAGGAAATCACGAATCCAGTCGCACAACAGAGGCGATATTCCGTAGGCACGCTGTTTGGTTAGAAGACGCTTGTGAGGAACGGTGTCGAAAGCCTTCTGTAAATCTAAAAATATCTCTTTTACAAAGATATGAACAACGGTATGACTTTTTTAAATGGCACCCTGTATTTTTTTTTTATTCGGTAATTCATTTCCTCTCCTAAATACCTATTCACAAATGCATCACAGTGTACCATTCTCTGAAACACAACATTATTAATTACATAACACAACATTGACTTTGAGCCCCGGATCACAAACTCGTACACTTGCTGGAGTTCTCAGAAAGCGAATGAAAACCGAGTAAAAACAAAACACAAAATTGACTTTGACTCTCCTGTACCTTTGCCCAGGAATAGAACATTCAAAGATGCTCGAAGTGATGATCCTGGACACCGATACACTGGTGCACTTGTTGAAAGAAAGATTCACTTACTGCTTCCAGTGTTGCCTGCTGAAGAGAATTACAAGCAAGCATAATACGTTCCTGCTTGTCCTCTGGAGTTGTTGGACTATCAACGTCTTTAATGCATCCCCGAAGAAAAAAGTTCAGAGGATTTAAATCAGGAGACCTAGCAAGCAAAGTAACTGTTACTCCTCGACCAATTCATCTGACAGGATATCTTCGGTTAAGCATGCTGGTTCTTAGCGGCACTTCATCCAGGAGGAGAGAGAATTCTTCTGAGGAAGTTGGCATACGCTGATGAAATAAGTGCCAATAATTGTAGTACCGAGCATCCCACACCACATCTTAACTCTCCATTGACGCTGATGTTCCACCTATCTAAGCCATCGTGGGTTGCCACTGGACCAATAATGCATGTTCCTTGTATTTACCTGTTCTTTGTTTGAGAAGGAACAATCATCGGTAAATAGAACACTGGAGAAGAAGTTCGGGTTGGCGAGGATTTTGCTGCTGTCCACTGACAGAACTGTACACGATTCTGGAAATCATTCCCATGCAATTCTTGATGTAGGTGTACATGGTAAGGATGGAACCGGGACGTATAAGAATACGATGTACACTGTTTTCAGGAATGCCAATCTCGTGTTCAAGCTGCCGTGTGCTCATATTTGAGTTCATAGCAACGGAAGCGAGGACAATATCTTCGGCAGCTTCGTCTGTGCGAGTGCTATAACGATTGCGTTGTCGTGGGTGAAACTTCCCGTTTCCTGAAGCGTCGCAACAAGACGAGAAAACATACGTCGGGAAGATGGGTTCTTGTACGGATATCTCTCTCTGTACAGTTCTGCTGCGTCCGTAGCATTTCGCCTACCTTCAGCAACAACAACAATAAAAGACACGTTATGTCATAGCAGTTTGTAGGAAGGACAGCTTTTACTGTGTGCCTACTCTACACAACAGTATTTAAAAGGACTAAACTATTGTACTAAATGCACCCGTACAGAAGTAAACTGTATTGCAATTACGGTTCTGCTTACTCACATTGCCCATAGATGAGTAGCATTTCGATCATCTTCGTTGGTGTACATTCTGCACACACAACTCTTCAACTGACGATGGTTGACGGAATGACGGGTGTGCATCCTACTTATGTTTACATTTCTCCTCTGTCAGCGTCAGCATCTGGATGTGTTCCTTTACCTGCACTAAGTGCTGGGAGCGTCAAAGTCAATGTTGTGTTATGTAATTAATAAAGCTGTGTTTCCGTGAATGGTACGATATATTTTTGAAGAGGTCTTTAGGAGAGGAAATGAAAATACAGCATGCCATTTAAAAAAGTCATACCGCTGTTCATTTCTTTGTAAAAAACAAAATTACAACGAACGCAATCATGCTGATTGATGTCCCCCTGACGGCTAAAGAACATTTGCTTGAAATATTTTGTGCCGGCCGCGGTGGTCTAGCGGTTCTAGGCGCTCAGTCTGCAACCTCGCGACTGCTATGGTCGCAGGTTCGAATCCTGCCTCGGGCATGGATGTGTGTGATGTCCTTAGGTTAGTTAGGTTTAAGTAGTTCTAAGGTCTAGGGGACTGATGACCACATATGTTAAGTCCCATAGTGCTCAGAGCCATTTGAGCCATATTGAGCCTTGAAACATTTTGTAATATGTATCTGGAGAAACAGTTATTTAGGGTGGTCAAGATAAATGGTACTCCCTGTGATCTGGTGCGTTTCTGGCGCCAGTTTCCATCGATCGTCAGTTAGATCTTTAAGTCGATTTCGATGCTTATTTGTCTGTTGCTCATCTTTGGGGGCGCGGATTTAACGGCCGTGCGTGCGCTCTGCTGGGGAGGTGTGTCGGGATCGGCGGTGAGCGAGAGTCAAGCGGGACTGTGTACGTAGGCAGGGCGGCAAGAGGACGAGCCTGACAACGAAGGAGCGGGGCCAGCGGCTACGGCGTGTTGAGTCGTGAAGGCAGATACACCGCCCACGGTGATTTGGTTTTCCTAGAGGTCGGAACGACAAGCTCCTTCGAGTCTATTATAAGTTACGCTGGCCGATTGAATTGGAGTCGCCGAGTTGCTCCGTTCGGTTGCTTGCGGCTTAATGGAATATGCCAGTGTACCAAAAATACTTTGGAATTGTTTCAGTTGTTTATCACTTACCTCGGTGTCGTGACCATCTTGACGGCAGTTGAGGAAGTGTGGCTACACCCAACCAACCGACATGAAGCGTAGTTAAAGACTTAGCTAGAAGTGCAACGAGTAGTGGGCAAGTCCGGCTCTGGCGTTCCAAGACACGCCGAGAGACGTTCTCTATTCTAACTTGTAGTTCATTCGATAGTTTGGCGTGTAAATGTGCACCAAGATAATTCTTGTCATCTTAACTTGAGGGCATGGTTTTTAGCGAACTTATTAATCAATTACCGGCCAAGTAACTCACAGAGGCTAATTTGTTTCTAATCACTTGTATTGATCACCTGTTCTTTAGATAAGATTGTGTGGTTTATGTCTCAGAATAATGTCTGCCGTTGATGTGTTACAGATACTTGACAGCGGTCGATGCGAGCATACTGGGAGCAGAGTACCACGGAGGCAGAGAGATATTTAAGGCCCTGTCCTCTCCTTTACGTCTTGAGTTATGTTGTCACTGTTGCGTGATTCCATCTTAACGGTGGAGAATCATAGCATCTGAAGTTCAATTGCACTGCAAAGCTGAGTACATTTCTATGTCATTTCCTGTCTCGTAGATCTCTCGTATTGATTTGAATCCTTGGTCTGCTCGCTAATTCACAAGCAATATTTAAGCAACCTCATTTTAGGAGTATTGTCATATGGTCATGTTCTAGTTGTAATCATTCAAATGGTTCAGATGGCTCTGAGCACTATGGGACTTAACTTCTGACGTCATGAATCCCCTATAACGCAGAACTACTTAAACCTAACTAACCTTAGAACATCACACACATCCATGCCCGAGGCAGGATTACAACCTGCGACCGTAGCAGTCGCGCGGTTCCAGACTGTAGCGCCTAGAACCGCTCGGCCACTCCGGCCGGCGTCATATTCAAATTTCGAGTTTTATGGGTCTTGTTCCTGTTAAAGAAATTTATTTGCTTGGCCTTGTAAGGCAGTCTCCTGTATTATTGTGATTGTGATTCTGCAATGCTTTTGATTGTAATAAAATATGTAGCAACTACAACGGATTACTATTGTGATTTTGGTGTGTCACTACCATTACACATTGCACACTGTATATATCTACACTCCATGTGCGTCTTGTAAATAGAATAATAGCTTTTAAGTTTTTCACCTGCCTCTAGCCATCCAAGTCAGAATAATATTTAAGTAGTTATATGTCTATATAGCTTGTAGTCCATCAGAATTGTTATTGTAAAACCTTGTCTACTGGGGCTGCTGAAATTAGATTCTAAGCGTGTACAGTCCATCAGAATTATTCTAAAAGCTATGCTGCTAGGGCTGTGGAATATAATTGTAGTAAAGAAAGTATCTGCGCATTGGTTGTTAGCTCAGATTTATATATAAAAATAGGATTTGTACCAGTGTAACTGTTGTAGCGAGGAAGTTAAAAGCACTTCCGCACTGGAATAGCAGACTCAATTTATGCCTCAAGAATACTATATTGTATCTCAAAAACTACATTGTACCACAAGAATTGTATTGTATTTGTGTGAACTGAATCAAGGAAGAAAAAAATTCTTCACCATACGTCTTTGTTGTTGTTATTTACAAAAGCCCTATCCCCTTGTGCATTATGTATTTATATTTATATAAAGAATGTGCAGGCCATAAATGACTTTAGTTTCGCTGAAGATGACTGTTATTAAGGAGGTGAAGTTTAAGATGGAAGATAAAAAAATATATATTGAATGGTTGCATAGAATTACGCCTATCGTGCAGCCGAATTGGGTAATGGGAGCAGGAGGCACATGAAAGTGTCCGCTTCCAAAGACATGCCTTTTTTTATATCTCCTGTGCTTGAAGAAAACCACAGACATAGCATGTGGTTAAAACTGTACACTGTCAAAGCGGGAACAGGGTTGGGAAAAAAAGAACATAGAGGTTGTGAGGTAAAAATTCATTTATTTCTCATCCAACTTAAAAGTAATTTTACATTTTCATAGTCAGACACAGCAACATTATATTCACACGTCTTCTTCTTCTTGAACGATGGAGAGGTCGAATAATCGAAGCGACATGACCATATCTTTATGGGGTATGCCAGGATCATTCCAGCGAATTCCGTGATGGAAATTTGTCAACTACTTGCACTCTTCCGTGTTTTAGCACACTTCACATATTTGAACGACCTCAGTGGTGCAATGTTTGTTGAGATTGTCTCCATTACTCTTGCATGTTCTGTGCACACTGTGAATGCAACATCTTTAAATATGGACTGTCTATGTTCATCATCATAGAAACCATGAAGTAAAGAAATAAGTCATTAAAAAGTAGCAGTGTCTTAGTTGGCTACGCAACACACATTATTATTATTATTATTATTGATATTTTGAGCTATACACCCAATACAATAAATTTTAATAGATGCTGGACCATCAGTGTGATATCTCGCATTAGATTCGTAATGCTTAAAGTGGGGCTCGTACTTTGAAATACGTCAGGTGGCAAATAAAATATGTACCACAGAGTAGTGTACCAGTTGTGTAGGGAACATGTAGTAATCAAAAGCGTTCACTTGGCGATGATTCTCTGCTCAAACACACTGTAAGCAGTAACGTTCTCTTTTCCCGCCAATCCATAGTCCTCAAGATTAATTGTCGTAACATCAAGGAAGAAACAGCTATGGAATATTTTTCTAATGTGTGGCTACAGCTCTGTTGTTGAACAAGCATACTTGCACAGTCACAGAAAACTATGGGGGACGGTGCTCCCACACCAGCAGCAGCAGTAGTTTGACAGGTAAATTCAGTGACGAACAGGCTGTTCTGTTAAGATTGCTAGGAAGAATACAGCCTGTGTTATTCTGGGACGCATTCCAACAGATTTCTATAGCATGTCCAGTTGGGGAACTTGGCTGGCATCATCACTTCACAGGGGCCGCCGGTATACCCCGACTCCTACATCTACATCTACATTTATATTCCACAAGCCACCGAACTGTGTGTGGCGGAGGGCGCTTTACGTTCTACTGTTATTACCTCCGTTTTCTGTTCCAGTCGCGTATGTTTCGCGGGAAGAACGACTGCCGGAAAGCCACCGTGCGCGCTCGAATCTCTCTGATTTTACATTCGTGATCTCCTCGGGAGGTATAAGTAGGGGGAAGCAATATATTCGATACCTCATCCAGAAACGCACCCTCTCGAAACCTGCACAGCAAGCTACACCTCGATGCAGAGCGCCTCTCCTGTAGTCTGCCACTAGAGCTTGCTAAACATCTCCGTAACGCTATCACGCTTACCAAACAACCCTGTGACGAAACGCGCCGTTCTTCTTTGGATCTTCTCTATATCCTCCGTCAACCCGATCTGGTACGGATCCCACACTGATGAGCAATACTAAAGTATATGTCGAACGAGTGTTTTGTAAGCCACCTCCTTTGTTGATGGACTACATTTTCTAAGGACTCTCCCAATGAATCTCAACCTGGTACCCGCCTTACCAACAATTTATGTTATATGATCATTCCACTTCAAATCGTTCCGAACGCATACTCCCAGATATTTTACAGAAGTAACTGCTACCACTGTTTGTTCCGCTATCATATAATCATTCAATAATGGATCCTTCTTTCTATGTTTTCGCAATACATTACATTTGTATATGTTAAGGGTCAGTTGCCACTCCCTGCACCAAGTGCCTATCCGCTTCAGATCTTCTTGCATTTCGCTACAATTTTCTAATGCTGCAACTTCCCTCTATACTACAGCATCATCCGCGAAAAGTCGCATGGAACTTCCGACATTGTCTACTAGGTCATTTATATCATTTATATCTGCTCCTGGGGGAGTGTGTGGAGTCGATGTCGGGCGTCGGGTGGCGGGATGTACTTTTTGTTAGCGATCTTTTGTTTAATCCATATTCCGTCGATTTCACTGACCAAAAGGATGCTCCGAATTTAAAACAAACTACCCCATGCATGTGAAGAATATCGATTTAATTAATTTGGTGTCGGGCGTCGGGTGGCGGGATGTACTTTTCATTAGCGATCTTTTGTTTAATCCATATTCCATCGATTTCACTGACCAAAAGGATGCTCCTAATTTAAAAAAAAAACCCTTGCATGTGAAGAATATCGATTTAATTAATTTGCGTAATTTTTTTATATCAACATGGTGTTAGTGGCACCGTAGTTAAGGGGAGGGTGTGCGTGAATAGGTGACATGGAACAGAACAGCAGGTTAAGCGCACAACACTAGGTTAATCTGCATAATGTTTACGTAAAATGCAGTACAATAGTTTAAGGGGTGGTTGACAAAGAAGAATGCACTAGAAATGGCGCTCAAAAGCAAGTGAAATTCGAAAAGTGTACCAGAAAATGGTGTCAGGACATAACTAATTACTTAGTTTGGCATCAAAGGTGGTACAATAGTTTAAGAAAATGGGGGTGACATGGTAAACTACTTAACATAACAATATGTTAAGTGCCGACAAAGGGCCGAAGATTAGATTAAGACACCCAAAATACAGTGTCGAACTTTAGGTTATGCAACATGTTTGCCCCATGTAATTACTTCTTGCAAGACCTACATGTTCCCAAACAGTAGAGACTGATGAGTAGAAGAAATCCAACCCCCACAAACTGAATTTTTGTGTAAATAAACAATATACCCTCGAATTTCCTGTTATTAGATCCTTCCTCTCCACCAAAGAGCCACGAATTTTCATATATTCCATACACTGCCTTGAACCCCTAAATTATTTAAATAAACAATATTCCACACATTGCCTAAATTGTTTAAATAATGTACCATACACAGAAATCGATTTCTGGACAAATTATTTAACTGAATAAATAAATTATATTCCATACATTGCCATAAATAATTAAATAATATTCTATACATTGTCTAAAGTGTTTAAACAATACTCCACACACTGCAACCGAATTCCTTCCAAATGATTGATCAACTGAGTCTATTTCCTGCCAATTTCTGGGAGAGAGGGTGGGGGCTAGGGAGTTTACAAGTGGGGGGAGGTTAATTAATTGATCAATTTAATTAAGTAGTCAGTCAAACTGATAAAGTGAGAGGGGCTATTCCAATAACTCAAACCTGGAAGTGTACCTGTAGCAGTGAAGGGGGGGGGGGGGGGGGGAGGTTACCTGAGGGCTAGGGGTACTGGGCGAGGAAACAATAGGTTAAGGACCTGTCAATCAAAGGAGAACAATAGGTTTGCCCATGAGTGCATACCTGCTCATGATGTAGGTAACCCATGCTAACAAAATGTACTGGTACAAAGTTTTTCCCACTACTAACAGTGTACAGTAGGCTTTGGCAGAGTGACCTTTATTCTCAGAGACCTGCTGTATGTGTACCTCCGACACATCTTCACAGAAGGGAATGTCTGGAGTGGAGTGGTCAATATGTCATCTGGACAGTCGAACAGTGGACGAATGTTCTTTTCATTCCTCTTGAGAGTCTCACTCTTTTCTTGAGACTGAAAACTCCCTTTTATCATCTGAACGTAATTTCTTCTTCTTTTTCGGACGTGCAACAAGCGATACGTGTATTCTCGATGAAGATGCAGTGTCCATACGAATCGCTGGAAAGGATTTACTTTTAAACGAAGCAAGCGATTTGGGCCATAACAGATGCAACATGAAACAAGGTGAAATGCGTATCTGTGCTGTGAAAGATTGTGTAGCCGGAAGTCCACATGTTCGGATGTCGTGGACTTTGCGGCCGTGGTCTTTGCAATCCGTGACGTCATCGTCAAGTTTCCGACCACAGATAGTTTCCTCGTGGATTTTTCGACCCCCAAAGGAAGCCGCAACAGTGGGCTGGTCGGAAATGCCGCTGTGCAAAACTGGTTGATGTGAAGTGCCGTTGTTCCTGTGGCGCATACCAAATGGGTAGGAAATTCCGTGGTCGGAAGAATGGAACTTCAATTGCAATATGTACACACAAGAGCAATGTTGCTCGCCCCCTGTTTGTTCTCTGCTTTTCGCCTGTTTGCTCTCTGTCTCTCTCTCTCTCTCTTGTGTATAGATGTATGTATAACTAGCTCTCTGTATGAGCATTAAAGTTATAATATATTGTTAATTGAAAGTATCCAATGTTTCCTTTTAAAAATACCTCTCCCTCCACGTGAAACGCATAAAAGATAATAATAATATTGGTGTCGATTGCCCATCTGGCTTTGACTTTTTTGTTGGCGCTGAGTCTGCCATTAGGTGTATTAAAGAATATTTTAGTGTTTCCGAGCTTCATTCGCAAAGGAAAATAATTCTAAGCGCTTTTATGAATTTTTAGTCAGTTTTAAATATTAAAGTCAGTTAGTATTTTTGATTACGAAAGTTATTCAGAGATTCAACACCGCAAGGCTTCCGTGAGGCTTCATCTCTGGTATGAAATATTTCCAGATAACTCAAAGGATTAAAAGTTAACTCGATTCTTATAGGGATAAAGTTAAATAAATTTGTGGTGACCTATTTCTGACAATCGATCCCTACAAGTGTACAGTACTGTATAAACATTTCGTGAAGTTTTAATTTACGTGCAGTGATATAGTTCTACTTTGACTTAGCTTTTGTTAGTTATTCCGTGATGTTCATGTCTACACAATTCATTCATGTGTGTAGTGTTAAGTTATTGCTAAATATATGTGGGAATAAAGGAATTGTTTTCTCCAACACCCACAAATTCTTTGCAGTTATTTCAATAATACTCAGATGTTTGTGCCATTCTTTCTTTCTGTCTAACATTAGATTAATTTGCTGGGAAAAGAAATAATTTCATCCTCTTTATTATCGCTGGGATAGTTGCAGGTTACGTTACGTTGACATTCATTGAAAGAGAACGTAACATTTCCATTAATAATAAATAACTTTTTGCCTTTTTATCGATATTAAGTCACGCTACGTATATTTAACATGCATTTACTCGCGCTCAAAATATACGTGGCGTAAAAAAAAAAAAAAAAAAAAAAAAAAAAAAAAAAAAAAACCTGAATTTGAACTGCTACGTTACATTACCATCACTGTAGGTCTGCGCTCGTATTTGAAACCACACGCCACACGTAGCAATCGGCATTGTTTTATACCAAATAACAAAATTAATTCTACACCACAACAATTACGTAGTAAGGAGGTTTTGGTACATTACGTTCACTGATGTAATAAAGAGATGTTTCATTCCTTACTGCACCTGCTAAGGGGACATTTTTTACTTGCTAAAGTAGATACGTTCTCCCTCATGGTTCAAGCTATCCCCATACGAAATTTAATCGAAATCGATTCTGCGGTTTAGTCATCAAAGCGTAACAAACTTAACCACCTTGGCATTTATGATATTAGCATGGATCGTTTCTAACCTTGTAATGTCATTACCTAATGCAGATTGTATAAAAATTGTAGTTGAACAAATATCAAAGCACGCATTAGATTATTATTCTGTGTCGAATAAATCTGCTAGAGCTAGAATAATTCTACGAGAGGCGAATGATTCCAGCAACAACCACTAACATGAGCGGCTTTGAAAAAGTGGAAAGCATCACTGTCTGCGTCAGGGGACCAAATTCACGCTGTGGTGGTTTGAGGAACATGACAGCGAAGTCACGTCAATGCCATTGGCCTCAGATTAGCTTGACCTGAATCCTACGGCACGCAGCTGTTACTCTGCGGCTGTCACAGTCCATAGGTCCCAGGTTTGCGGGCACTGCGCTACCCGTGCTTGGACATCTGGTGTCACACAGCTACTGAAACCTGCCGGGGACTTGCTGTGTCCATGTCACGCAGAGCTGCTGCTGTAGGGCAGTCCAAAGATTGAGGAATAATGTGGAGGCCGTGATGTTTCGGCTCATCTGTGTCTGACCTCAGATCAAACAATTGTCGTATTCGGATTTTAATTGGAGCAGTGATTTTATCGCTTTCGAATCTCACCCATCCGAGAGAAACTGTCATTTTTGTCCACTAGGAGAGAATGGCTTGGTTTTCCCTTAATGTGCTGAGTGCTGATGTCCGAGCACGCTAAGATCGTTTAGGGGTCAGTGTCGTTGAGCAACACGTTTACCAAAACAACGAGAGGTCCTGGGAGGAGGCAGCGCTTCCCAGGTGAGGGCTACCCGCGGCGGAAGGAAATGACCAGTTGAAAGGTCTCTGTTGGATTCCTTTCATGTTAATTTCTTAAATCTGTTGTCATTTACGGCATAAATTCATCTTCTGAATTTACTGTGGTGTTTCTGACTAATTGGGAGAAGACTGAGCAGTGAAACGTGATACTTTTACACATAAACAAGAACGATCTGTCACACTACTACACTTTAAAACACAGTTTATATGTAGTTCATGTCACACAGTCTCATACGGAACCTACATCCGCTTTCTCTTATATACTGTATATGATAAAATAGTGTCATCCTCCTTCCCTCATGTGTGAGAGGATGAACGAGCAAATGTATTTCTAGTTGCGTGCTTGATGGTAGCAGACAAGCGTGTCTTCTAGAGAACAGTAGGACCAACGTCGGAACAGGTAGCTACGCTTTCTAAAAGCAAAGAGGTTTCTATTCTTAGTATGGTCCTGTCCGTCCCTTGTCATGTTGGTATAGGGACTGCCTCTCTGGTCACTTCCGTTTTGTATTTGTGAAGCACGCTCGGTAAGAGCCCAGCAGGTCAGTCTGTCCGCGGCGAGCGTCTGAAGTGGTAAGATCTCCGGCTAAGCGCGTGTCTGCTAAGTCCGTAGGACAATGGATTTCTTAAGATCAGCCTAACTGAAAATTTAATGACCTTTATTTCAGGTTTAGTTCTAAAATATCTAATGTTATCTTAAATTGCAACGCAGTGTAATTCGAGTGTGAAGTTCAGAATATATTCCGGTAGTTGCTTTGTCACTACTTTGTGAGTAAAGTGGAACCACGTGTTGATCAGTAGTTCTAACTAAGATCATCAGTCTTAAATGCGAATGTGCGTGAGATTATAACGTCTCGTCTTGACAATATTTTTCAATATAGCGACTTTTCTTTATGTTCAGCCCAGGTGGGGTGTACTTTGTGAGACCAGTACCACGTGCTTATACAATTGTTTGACCCATCAGGTTAATAGTAAGACGATAGTAACCAGTTCGAGGTTTTTCTTTTGTAAATTGCGTTTCGATGTCATTTATTTTAATTATCAAAATTATTGTGGAGTTACACTCTTTGTGTAAGCCAAGTTGACCACGTGAAGCATGTGGTGTAATCATCAAAGTAGCCCTCAGCTATTCTTTTCGGGAAGATTTCACAGAAAGGTAGTACGAATTTAGTATACCAGTGTGTGGTAATTACATGACGGACAGCATTGCGCTACGAACGTAACTTCTTTGGGTGAAAATTGTGTCGGTTGGTTGTGGTTAATTTCCTCTTGCACACGTTTCAACGTTCTTCGTGTGTTATTTTATGAATGCTGTGTTGTATGCAGTCTCCCAGTCTTGGCTCCATATTTGATGTGTTCCGTAAGATTACAATCTCACATTTTCACAATCCTAAATAAGGCACCAGTTTAGTTATGAATCAAGTTTAATATGCTGAAATTTCAATGATCAATGTAAAATAAATTTCCAAATATAAACTGATTTATTTCTTTTTATTTAAATTCACTTTTATACATATATATGTATCTCATCGGTTGTCGTATGACTATTAAAAGATTATAATTAATGTTAGTCTGGTTGAGAATTTGGTAAGATAGACTGGATACCTGGTGAAACAGTTGCGCAGTAGTGCTAGGTTAACTTCCCAAGACAGCTCACAGCTTTTAAAACACTTTTATGGTCTTGAATAGCAGCACCGCTTGCAGAATAAATTAGTGCACCAACGTTACACAGTGTAAGTGCCTGTACTCTGCTCCTTAGCCTGAACGGCTCAACGTGTACACAAAAAAAAAATGGCTCAAAGCGCTATCTGAGGTCATCAGTCCCCTAGACTTAGAACTACTTAAACCTAACTAATCAGAATTTGAACCTGCCACCGTAGCAGCAATGCGGTTCCGGACTAAAGCGCCTAGAACCGCTCGGCCACAGCGGTTTGCCGTGTACACAACTTGTGGCTCGAAGCTCACAGTCCGGCTGTCATTCTGCGGTGTTCGCAGGGTCGTTTCGCCGACACGAGAGGCTGGGAACAATTCGCAAGTAAGTTCCCGTGTGCGCGCGTTGAATTCTGCTTTTATGGTATCTGTGGACGAGAGTAGCGGGATTCAGTGCGTGCAAACGTGATCGCTGGGCAAAGGGCATTACGTGGGGGACAGGCTACAAACGTGTCCTTCTCGCTGCCCAGTTACTGTTTCCACTTTCATACCCTTTGACTCTTACAACTGTACTGTTGTCTTTGTACACGGTATTCAACTACACATATACATAACATTAACATTACGATTAGCCACATCCCCAATTTTCCAATTACACAGAATTTCTATCGCTTACATTATCAAGAGAATAAATGCAAGCAACTGACGCGTAACACGGTTGAGGGAAAAGCAAACATAATTATGTTTTAGAAACATGTGGTTCCCTTAAATCATTTCTTATACGAGCACGGGCACAGACTTCAAAGGAATCGAAGATGTTCGGGATTTGCCTTTGAAAAGGTCACGGTCGACCCCTTTGCCTATCCATCCCCTGTTACAGACATTCGCCCCCACCACCCTCCACCCCCAATTCTCAGATGGTGTTCGGCACGACGTAGTCTTTGCCATATCCTCTCGTGAGATGATAGTAGGACGGACATTTGTAACGGGACATCCTCCTCTAGCATTTCTTTTCCTCAATCCTAGTTGTCGATACCAGTATTATTTTTCGAATTTTCGACAGGTCATTATTATCACAGTTGCTTTTCTGAAAACTTTCATATAATTTCATACACAATATTTTATATTTAAAAGAATTACTTCATAAAAAAAAATCCAGTTCCGATGTTACAATCGGTAAGTACTACCTCTGAATGTACAGTTAAAATGTTTATTTTTAGAAACATCTGAAATTACCAATTATTGGCACACTTAAAATTTGTTGCTGTTGTTGTGGTCTTCAGTCCTGAGACTGGTTTGATGCAGTTCTCCATGCTACTCTATCCTGTGCAAGTTTCTTCATCTCCCAGTACCTACTGCACCCTACATCCCTCTGAATCTGATTCGTGTATTCAACTCAGAACATATCCTACTAACCGATCCCTACTATTAGCCAAGTTGTGCCACAGACTCCTATTCTCCACAATGCTATTCAGTACCTCCTCATTAGTTATGTGATCTACCCATCTAATCTTCAGCATTCTTCTGCAGCACCCCATTTCGAAAGATTCTATTCCCTTCTTCTCCAAATTAGTTATCGTCCATGTTTCACTTCCACACATGGCTACACTCCGTACATATACTTTCAGAAACGACTTCCTGACACTTAAATCTATACTCGATGTTAACAAATTTCTCTTCTTCAGAAACGCTTTTCTTGCCATTGTCAGTCTACATTTTATATCATCTCTACTTCGACCATCATCAGTTATTTTGCTCCGAAAATAGCAAAACTCCTTTACTACTTTAAATGTCTCATTTTCTAATCTAATTCCCTCAGCATTGCCCTACTTAATTCGACTACATTCCATTATCCTGGTTTTGCTTTTATTGATGTTCATCTTATATCCTCTTTTCAAGGCACTGTCCATTTCAGCTGCTCTTCCAAGTCCTTTGCTGTCCCTGACAGAATTACAATGTCATCGGCGAACCTCAAATTTTTTATTTATTGTCCATGGATTTTAATACCTACTCCGAATTTTTCTTTTGTTTCCTTTACTGCGTGCTCAATATACAGATTGAACAACATCGGGGAGAGGCTACAACCCTGTCTCACTCCTTTCCCAACCACTGCTTCCCTTTCATGTCCCTCCACTCTTATAACTGCCATCTGGTTTCTGTACAAATTGTAAATAGCCTTTCGCTCCCTGTATTTTACCCATGCCGCCTTAAGAATTTGAAAGAGAGTATTCCAGTCAACATTGTCAAAAGCTTTCTCTAAGTCTACAAATGCTAGAAACGTAGGTTTGCCTTTTCTTAATCTAGCTTCTAAAATAAGTCGTAGGGTCAGTAATGCCTCACGTGTTCCCATATCTGTACGGAATGCAAACTGATCTTCCCCGAGGTAGCCTTCTACCAGTTTTTCCATTTGTCTGTAAAGAATTCGCGTTAGTATTTTGTAGCTGTGACTTATTAAACTGATAGTTCGGTAATTTGCACATCTGTCAACGCCTGCTTTCTTTGGGATTGGAATTATTATATTCTTTTTTAAGTCTGAGGGTATTTCGCCTGTCTCATACATCTTGCTCACTAGATGGTAGAGTTTTGTCACTGCTGGCTCTCCCAAGGTTGTCAGTAGTTCCAATGGAATGTGGTCTACTCCCGGGGCCTTGTTTCGACTCAGATCTTTCAGTGCTCTATCAAACTCTGCACGCAGTATCATATCTCCCATTTCATCTTCATCTACATCCTCTTCCATTTCAATAACATTGCCCTCAATTACAAAGCCCTTGTATAGACCCTCTACATACTCCTTCCGCATTTCTGCTTTCCCTTCTTTGCTTAGAACTGGGTTCCCATCCGAGCTCTTGATATTCATACAAGTGGTTCTCTTATCTCCAAAGGTCTCTAATTTTCCTATCCGCAGTATCTACATTACCCCTAGTGAGATAAACCTCTGCATCCTTACGTTTGTCCTCTAGCCTGCTTAGCCATTTTGCACTTCCTGTCGGTCTCATTTTTGGGACGTTTGTATTCCTTCTTGCCTGCTTCATTTACTGCATTATTATATTTTCTCCTTTAGTCAATTAAATTCAATATTTATCCTGTTACCCAAGGATTTCTACTAGCCCTCGTCTTTTTTCCTACGTGATCCTCTGCTGCCTTCACTACTTCATCCCTCAAAGCTACCCATTCTTATTCTACTGTATTTCTTTCCCCCATTTTTGTCAATTGTCCCCTTATACTCTCCCTGAAACTCTGTACAACCTCTGGTTTAGTCAGTTTATCCAGGTCCCATATCCTTAAATTCCCACCTTTTTCTTCAGTTTTAATCTACAGTTCATAACCAATAGATTGCGGTCAGAGTCCACATCTGCCCCTGGAAATGTCTTACAATTTAAAACCTGGTTCTTAAATCTCTGTATTACCATTATATAATCTATCTGATACCTTTTAGTATTTCCAGGCTTCTTCCATGTGTATTCTTTTATGATTCTTGAACCAAGTGTTAGCTATGATTAAGTTGTGCTCTGTGCAAAATTTCGCCAGGCGGCTTCCTCTTTCATTCCTTACCCCCAATCCATATTCACCTACTATGTTTCCTTCTCTCCCTTTCCTACTACCGAATTCCAGTCACCCATGACTATTAACTTTTCGTCTCCCTTCACTATCTGCATAATTTCTTTTATTTCATCATACATTTCTTCAATTTCTTCGTCATCTGCAGAGCTAGTTGGCATATAGACTTGTACTACTGTATTAGGCGTGGGCTTCGTATCTATCTTGGCCGCAATAATGCGTTCACTATGCTGTTTGTAGTAGCTTACCCGCATTCCTATTTTTTTTATTCGTTGTTAAACCTTCTCCTGCAATACCCCTATTTGATTTTGTATTTATAACGAAGTATTCACCTGACCAAAAGTCTTGTTCCTCCTGCCACCGAACTTCACTAATTCCTACAGTACCATTTCCCTTTTTAAATTTTCTAACCTACTTGCCCGATTAAGGGATCTGAAATTCCACGATCCGATCCGTAGAACGCCAGTTTTTTCTTTCTCCTGATAACGACGTCCTCCTGAGTAGTCCCAGCCCGGAGATCCGAATGGGGGACTATTTTACCTCCGGAATATTTTACCCAAGAGGACGCCATCATCATTTATCCATACAGTAGAGCTGCATTATGGCCGTAGTTTCCCCTTGCTTTCAGCCGTTCGCAGTACTAGCACAGCAAGTGTTACAAGGCCAGATCAGTCAATCGTCCAGAGTGCTGAAAATGCTGCTACCCCTCTTCAGGAACCATACGTTTGTCTGGCCTCTCAAAAGATACCCATCCGTTGTGGTTGCACCTACGGTACGGCTATTTGTATCGCTGAGGCACGCAAGCCTCCCCACCAACGGCAAGGTCTATGGTTCATTATTAATTACGCAATCCAGTACTGCTTAGGTGCATAGATTGTGAGAAATCAGTAGCCAGAACAACCACCGCCGGCCGTAATAACGGCCTTGATACGCCTGGGCATTGAGTCAAACAGAGCTTGGTTGGAGTGTACAGGTACAGCTGTCCATGCAGCTTCAACACGATACCACAGTTCATCAAGAGTAGTGACTGGCGTATTGTGACGAGCCAGTTGCTCGGCCACCATTTACCAGACTTTTCAATTGTTGAGAGATCTGGAGAATGTGCTGGCCAGGGAAGCAGTCGAACATTTTCTGTACCCAGAAAGGCCCTTACAGGACCTGCAACATGCGGTCGTGCATTATCCTGCTCAAATGTAGGGTTTCGCAGGGATCGAATGAAGGGTAGAACCATGGGACGGGTCGTAACACATTTGAAATGTAATGTCCACTGTTGAAAGTGCTGTCATTGCGAACAAGAGGTGACCGAGACGTGTAGCCAATGGCACCTCGTACCACCACGCCGGGTGATACGCTAGTATAACGACGACGAATACACGCTTCCAATGTGCGTTCACTGCGATGTCACCAAAGACGGATGCGACCGTCATGATGCTGTAAACAGAACCTGGATTCATCCGAAAAAATGACGTTTTGCCATTCGTGCACCCAGGTTCGTTGTTGAGTATACTATCGCAGGCGCTCCTGTCTGTGATGCAGCGTCAAGGGTAACCGCAGCCATGGTCTCCGAGCTGATAGTCCATGCTGCTGCAAACGTCATCGAATTGTTCTTGCAGATGGTTGTTGTCTTGCAAACGTCCCCGTCTCTTGACTCATGGATCGAGACGTGGCTGCACGACGCGTTACAGCCATGCGGATAAGATGTCTGTCATCTCGACTGCTAGTGATACGAGGCCCTTGGGATCCAGCACGGCGTTCCGTATTACCCTCCTGAACCCACCGATTCCATATTCTGCTAACAGTCGTTGGATCTCGACCAACACCATCAGTAATGTCGCGATACGATAAACCGCAATCGCGATAGAGTACAATCCGACTTTTATCAAAGTCTGAAGCGTGATGGTACGCATTTCTCCTACTTACTCGAGCCATCACAACAGCGTTTCACTAGGCAACGCTGCTCAACTACTGTTTGTGTGTGAGAAATCAGTTGGAAGCTTTCCTCATGTCAGCACGTTGTAGGTGTCGCCAGCGGCGCCAACCTTGTGTGAATGCTCTGAAAAGCTAATCATTTGCATATCACAGCATCTTCTTCCTGTCAGTTAAAATTCGCGTCTGTAGCACGTCATCTCCGTGGTGTAGCAATTGTAATGGCCAGTAGTGTAAGTCTGGATCCATTTCTGAAATAATCGAAATTAATAATGCAAATAAAACTAGTAGGAATTAATTTGTTAAGAAAAATTGTAAACCATTTGGAGTATGGTTATTTCCGCAAAGTGTGAGAGCCGTAAGCGTGCCTCTGATGTGATAGGACGCATTTTTATATTATTGTGCGTACAATGTAATTTGGGCTTTGTTAATGTGAAAAATTAAAAGACTGTATGATATACTAAAATGTGAGGAAACATATTTACGTCAAAACAAAAATTCTGCAAAAATTCGAACCGTGAGGACCTAAAATGTGAGATTTTGAGCTTCAAGAGTCATCCCCTTGGCAAGAAGAGCTGAAGCCATCTCGACATGACAAACTAAGTTAACTTGAAAGTTTATTGTAATCTTCACTACTGTCAAATCTTCATAAAAGATATTAATGTGGACAACAGATGGAAATAGTAAGGAGGGGGTGATTACACACTGGACTCGTATTCTGTATGATGGCGGTTCAATTCCCCTCCTGGCCGTCGAGGTTCAGGTTTGCGCGGTTTGTCTGAACTGCGTAAAGCGAACGGGGTGGTCTGCTTGAAACGCCACTCCCGATTGCCGATTTCATCCTAACCCTCCCAAAATGACACAGCGTCCTTCCTCCCACAAGACGAGAGGACGCGCCCCAGTCTCGCCTCTAGGAGTGCGCAGGAGAGGAAAGGCCACGGGTCTGTCGTCGGGCGTCGAACCCGTGACCGGGGTGACAGCATCCGCGTCCCCATCGCGACGCCACCGGATTTATGGGCCAATTACCGCCGCTGTCTGGCCTCGCACTCCCGCTTTTAGCCGCCCACGGGTGGCTTTCGCAGAAACCGCGGCGAGAAAAAGGCAGCCGCAGCTGACTTCCCGAATCTCGATCTGCCGGACCGGATCGCGTGGTTCTGCCGGACGCGGCGCTTCCAGGAAGAGCAGAGCAGGCTTCCGCGTCGGTGTCTCGGATCCGGGGGCGGGTCCCTCCCTCCCTCCCTCTACCTGACAGCCCAATAGGCGAGCCCCTGCCGTAAGGAATGTCTCCAGGAGCCGCAAAATACGTCGCTATATCTCTTGCCTGTCACCGCTAATCTCCTAGTATTTCCTGGTCACCTCCAGCAACAGGTAGCCCGATTAGACGAACGTTATTAAATTATCGAAGGTAAGCCATCCACCTCCAGTACACACCGGGACTGTATTAAAAGGTAAGATGCATTTTGAGCTGTAAATGGCCTTCTCCAGACGCTTAACATCATTATGCCGTCTTCATCTGTACACAGAAATTCGTACTGGTGAAATTACACAGCTAGAGTTTAGCTTTAATATGAAATAACTGCGACTATATAAGTGTACAAACTCTACTTACACCTTCAATTATCAAATGTTTAGATATCACACACGAATAATTTACCTCTTGGAACAGACATTTTGCTCATTATATCTGAAGGTGGGTTGTTCTGGACTCGATACGCATCGTGTTTTTTCGGTAAAACTTCAACTGTAGGTAGATGTTCCTATTTTCATATTTGACGAATGAAAATCAGTCAAAGCTTCAACAATAATCAGAAAGGATAAAGTGAAGACCGTTTTTACAAAAAAAGGAAAATAGAATGATGCATCCATACTTTTGGTGTCGTTGGTGGCTTCACTGCTACGCGTTTATACAATTAAACCTCCTGCATCACGTCACAAACTGAGAAAATTAGGCTCGTCCTTGTTGGCGGTCGATATGCTTCAGGATTATGGAGTAAACGTTCAATGTCTGAAGCTTTCTGAACACATTCATGGAACGTTGAGTCTGTGGCTCGTTAAATACAGGTTTAAAGGGTTCTCTTTGAATGCAAAAATTCTTCCAAATACTTGCAGAGGCTACATCCACTCGAATTCAGTCAATGCCGAGTAAATTTTGCGTACGTTAAGGAGTCTGTGACAGATAATGAGTTTGCGGTTCGTCCGATGATGCCCCACATGTACTCCGCTGGAGACAGATCTAGTGATCTAGCAGGCGAAGACAGCATCTCGACACTCTGTGGAACATGTTGGGTTGCAACAGCGGTGTTGGAAACAACCGCTGGAATGCCCTTCTTGAATTGTAGCAGAACAGGTCGAATCACCAGATCTACTTACAAATTTGCAGTCAGGCTGCGTGGGATAGTCATGCAAGTTATACGAAATCACTCCTCAGATGATAACTCCACGTGGAGGTCCAATGTGTCTTGCACGCAGACAGGCTGCTTGCAGGTCCTCAACTTACCACCTTCTAACCACCACACGTCCGCCACTGCCACCAACACAGATCCAGCTTTCATCAGAAAACAAAACAGACCTCCATCTTGCTCTCCAGTAATCTCTCGCTTGACACTACTGAAGTCGCAAATGGCACTGGTTTGGGCTCACTGGAGTGCCCGCTACAGGGCGTCTGGCTCGGAGCTGCCCTTTAAATAACCTATCTGCAACAATGATAATTAATGGAAACCGTCAGCTGCCGAGAGGTGTTGTTGATATACCTAGATGGGGGCAGCTGAAACTGTTTGCCCGTACCGGGACTCGAACCTGGGATCTGCTTGTTACATTGCAGACGGTCTATCCATCTGAGCCACCGAGGACACAGATGAATAGCGCGACTGCAGGGACTTACCCATTGCACGCTTCCCGTGAGACTCACATTCCCAACAGTCCACAATCTACATACGTAATGTACCTAATAGATATTTGCCCATCCCACCCAGATCCCGGGTTCGGGTCCCGGTCGAGGCACACAATTTCAGCTGTCCCCTTCGAGGTATATCAACAACACCTGTCGGCAAATGAGGGTTTCAATTAATTATTATTTATTCTAGAGAAACTCCACGGTCATCAATGGTATCTGTTCTTTCGAGAGCAGTTACTATGTTCATATACGATTCGAAACAGCTCCTAGCGTCACTGTGGTGCCAACTGCTACTCAGATTTCTGTTGCAGAGCCAAAGCTATACGCCGAACACGATGATCCTCTCTATCGGTAGTGCCACATGGCCGTCTGGAATCTGGTCTTTTTGCGACCGTATATTCTGGTGACCACCACTGCCTGCAGCCATGTACAGTGGCTACATTACTGCAAAGTCTTTCTGCAATATCGCAGAAGGAAGATCCAGATCCTCGTAACCACTTTACGCACCTCGTTCAAACTCAGTGAGGTGTTGATAAATGCTTCTTTGTCACCTTGAAGGCATTCTTGACTAACGTCAACGCACCAATTGCAGTCTCAGAAGTAACTAACGTTGACGACCATTACAGCGTGAATTTAAGGCAAACGTGATTTGCGTCTTCATAGTGGTGATTTTTAGGTGCACTCTTATGCAACTGGCGGGGATTGCGAGTAGACATCATCTTTCAGATGTAGAAACACGTCTACCAACATTCGTGTATGTCGCACAACTCCTTCTTCATGCAGTGTTTTCTTTCCGTCAGCGTATTTCTTGTTGCCAGTTCCTTGTTACTGTGAAGCAAAACCTCAAAGTGGCATTAAAAAAGCCTCCCAAAAGATATGCCTTGCGCGAAGTATCTATGAACGTTCACGTTCCGTGCAGTTTTCGCGCAGTTATTACAACGAGCGTCATTTTTTCATTTTTCGGGAAATATTGCCAAACTGGACGACTTTCCTTTTCATTATTGTGGCTACCGTAGCTGAATTTGCTTACGATCAGTAATGAATACAATAATAGGAAGTAATGAATTTTTATTTAGATGTTATTTGTTAGCCGGCCGGAGTGGCCATGCAGTTCTAGGCGCTACAGTCTGGAACCTTAGAAGTTAAGTCGCATAGTGCTGAGAGCCTTTTGAACCATTTGTTATTTGTTATTGTTTTGTTACAAACAATACAGCCATTCGCAAGCGCAAAGTAACATTGACATTGTAGGATTACTTGGATAACGTCAACTCACAGAGTTGTTTCTACCTAATATGTTTGCACACATCCAGAAACTTAATTATCTCAGTATTGGATGTGCCTCAGATTTATGTCGGCTTCCTACAGGAAACATCGCTTTGTAATGAACCTACGAAGTACAAAACGTAAAATTCTATGTTCGCGACTAATTGAATTCAGTCGGCTCCCAGCACCGCAAGCTAACGCGACTCGTGTTACGCTATACGAGTCGGCGATTGGACACGGTGTCAGGGCCTGTACAGGTACCTACTGACATTGGTTCTAGCAGCGTCCTATTATCAAATGGAACTACCAGGGTGGAGAGTTGAGTTTTGTCGAAATTTGGCGATCGTGCATCTAGTATCATGATACATTATTACTACAATTGACAATCTCAGTTAATTGATATTAACACTTACAGAGCAGATAGTACCTGATAACAATTTGTATAGGTCACAGTCTCTCACAGGGCCCGTATTTATTCTCTAAATTGTAGCGAGTTCTGTTGCGAAGGTACTCGTGACAATAGCGAGGTACTGCTTGTTGCCGTACCACGAACACGAAAATAATACGTAATTCATATGGTCTTTTCAGTAGGATGTCGTTACCAGGAGAAGGAATACTGGCGTTCTATGGATCGGAACGTGGAATGCCAGATCTCTTAATCGAAGAGGTATGATAGGAAACTTAAAAATGGAAATGGATAGGTTAAAGATAGATATAGTGGTAATTAATGAAGTTCGGTGGCAGAAGGAACAAGACTTCTGTTCAGGTGAATACAGGGTTATAAAATCAAATAGCGGTTATGCAGGAGTAGGTTTAATAATGAATAAAAAAATAGGAGTACGGGTAAGCTACTACAAACAGCATAGTGAGCGCATCATTGTGGCCAAGGTAGACACGAAGCCCACGCCTAACACAGTAGTACAAGTTTATATGCCAACTAGCTCCGCAGATAACGAAGAGATTGATAAAATGTATGATGAGATAAAAGAAATTATTCATATAGTGAAGGGAGACGAAAATTTAATAGTCATGGGTGACAGGAATTCTATAGTAGGAAAGGGAAGAGAAGGAAACATACTAGGTGAATATGGAATGGGGTAAGAAATGAAAGACGAAGTCGCATGGTAGAATTTTGCACAGAGCACAACTTAATCATACACTCCTGGAAATGGAAAAAAGAACACATTGACACCGGTGTGTCAGACCCACCATACTTGCTCCGGACACTGCGAGAGGGCTGTACAAGCAATGATCACACGCACGGCACAGCGGACACACCAGCAACCGCGGTGTTGGCCGTCGAATGGCGCTAGCTGCGCAGCATTTGTACACCGCCGCCGTCAGTGTCAGCCAGTTTGCCGTGGCATACGGAGCTCCATCGCAGTCTTTAACACTGGTAGCATGCCGCGACAGCGTGGACGTGAACCGTATGTGCAGTTGACGGACTTTGAGCGAGGGCGTATAGTGGGCATGTGGGAGGCCGGGTGGACGTACCGCCGAATTGCTCAACACGTGGGGCGTGAAGTCTCCACAGTACATCGATGTTGTCGCCAGTGGTCGGAGGAAGGTGCACGTGCCCGTCGACCTGGGACCGGAGCGCAGCGACCCACGGATGCACGCCAAGACCGTAGGATCCTACGCAGTGCCGTAGGCGACCGCACCGCCACTTCCCAGCGAATTAGGGACACTGTTGCTCCTGGGGAATCGGCGAGGACCATTCGCAACCGTCTCCATGGAGCTGGGCTACGGTCCCGCACACCGTTAGGCCGTCTTCCGCTCACGCCCCAACATCGTGCAGCCCGCCTCCAGTGGTGTCGCGACAGGCGTGAATGGAGGGACGAATGGAGACGTGTCGTCTTCAGCGATGAGAGTCGCTTCTGCCTTGGTGCCAATGATGGTCGTATGCGTGTTTGGCGCCGTGCAGGTGAGCGCCACAATCAGGACTGCATACGACCGAGGCACACAGGGCCAACACCCGGCATCATGATGTGGAGAGCGATCTCCTACACTGGCCGTACACCTCTGGTGATCGTCGAGGGGACACTGAATAGTGCACGGTACATCCAAACCGTCATCGAACCCATCGTTCTACCATTCCTAGACCGGCAAGGGAACTTGCTGTTCCAACAGGCTAACGCACGTCCGCATGTATCCCGTGCCACCGAACGTGCTCTAGAAGGTGTAAGTCAACTACCCTGGCCAGCAAGATGTCCGGATCTGTCCCCCATTGAGCATGTTTGGGACTGGATGAAGCGTCGTCTCACGCGGTCTGCATGTCCAGCACGAACGCTGGTCCAACTGAGGCGCCAGGTGGAAATGGCATGGCAAGCCGTTCCACAGGACTACATCCAGCATCTCTACGATCGTCTCCATGGGAGAATAGCAGCCTGCATTGCTGCTAAAGGTGGATATACACTGTACTAGTGCCGACATTGTGCATGCTCTGTTGCCTGTGTCTATGTGCCTGTGGTTCTGTCAGTGTGATCATGTGATGTATCTGACCCCAGGAATGTGTCAATAAAGTTTCCCCTTCCTGGGACAATGAATTCACAGTGTTCTTATTTCAATTTCCAGGAGTGTAGTTAACACTTGGTTCAAGAATCATGAAAGAAGCTTGTATACATGGAAGAGGCCTGGAGATACTGAAAGGCATCAGATAGATTATATAATGGTAAGACAGAGATTTAGGAACCAGGTTTTAAATTGTAAGACATTTCCAGGGGCAGATGTGGACTCTGACCACAATCTATTGGTTATGAACTGTATATTAAAATCAAAGAAGCTGCAAAGAGGTAGAATTTAATGAGATGGGACCTAGATAAACTGACAGAACCAGAGGTTGTACAGAGTTTCAGGGAGGGCATTAGGGAACGATTGACAGGAATGAGGGAAAGAGATACAATAGAAGAAGAATGGGTAGCTTTGAGGGATGAAATAGCGAAGGCAGCAGAGGATAAAGTAGGTAGAAAGACGAAGGCTAGTAGAAATCTTTGGGTAACAGAAGAAATATTGAATTTAATTGATGAAAGGAGAACATATGAAAATGCAGTAAATGTGACCGACAGGAAGTGCAAAATGGCTAAGCAGGGATGGCTAGAGGACAAGTGTAAGGATGTAGAGGCTTATCTCACTAGGGGTAAGTTAGATACTGCCTACAGGAAAATTTAAGAGACCTTTGGAGATAAGAGAACAACTTGTATGAATATCAAGAGTTCAGATGGAAACCCAGTTCTAACCAAAGAATGGAAAGCAGATAGGTGGAAGGAGTATATAGAGGGTCTATATAAGGGCGATGTACTGAGGACAGTATTATGGAAATGAAAGAGGATATAGATGAAAATAAAATGGGAGATACGATACTGCCTGAAAAGTCTGACACAGCACTGAAAGACCTAAGTCGAAACAAGGTCCCGGGAGTAGATAACATTCCATTAGAACTACTGACAGCCTAGGGAGAGCCAGTTCTGACAAAACTCTACCATCTGGTAGGCAAGAAAGCAGGTGCTGACAGATGTGAAAATTACTGAACTATCAGTTTAATAAGTCACGGATGCAAAATACTAACGCGAATTCTTTACAGACGAATGGAAAAACTGGTAGAAGCCGACCTCGGGGAAGATCAGTTTGGATTCCGTAGAAATATTGGAACATGTGAAGCAATACTGACCCTACGACTTACCTTAGAAGATAGGTTAAGGAAAGGCAAACCTACGTTTCTAACAATAGTAGACTTATAGAAAACTTTTGACAATGTTGCCTGGAATACTCTCTTTCAAATTCTTAAGGCGGCAGGGGTAAAATGCAGGGAGCAAAAGACTATTTACAATTTGTACGGAAACCAGACGGCTGTTATAAGAGTCGAGGGGTATGAAAGGGAAGCAGTGGTTGGGAAGGGAGTGAGACAGGGTTGTAGCATATCCCCGATGTTATTCGATCTGTACATTGAGTAAGCAGTAAAGGAAACGAAAGAAAAAAATCGGAGTAGGAATTAAAATCCATGGAGACGAAATAAAAACTTTGAGGATCGCCGATGACAGAGACAGCAAATGACTTGAAAGAGCAGTTGAACGGAATGGACACTGTCTTGAAAGGCCGGCCGCGGTGGTCAAGCGGTTCAGGCGTTCTGTCCGGAACCGCGGGACTGCTACGGTCGCAGTTTCGAATCCTGCCTCGGGCATGGATGTGTGTGATGTCCTTAGGTTAGTTAGGTTTAAGTAGTTCTAAGTTCTAGGGGACTGATGACCACAGATGTTAAGTCCCATAGTGCTCAGAGCCATTTGAACCATTTGTCTTGAAAGGAGGATATAAGATGAACATCAACAAAAGCAAAACGAGGATAATGGAATGTAGTCGAATTCAGTCGGGTGATGTTGAGGGAATTGGATTAGGAAATGAGACACTTAAAGTAGTAGATGAGTTTTGATATCTGGGGAGCAAAATAACTGATGCTGGGCGAAGTAGAGAGGATTTAAAATGTAGACTGGCAATGGGAAGGAAAGCGTTTCTGACGAAGAGAAGTTTGTTAACATCGAGTGTAGATTTAAGTGTCAGAAAGTCGTTTCTGTATCTATTTGCATGGAGTGTAGCCATATATGGAAATGAAGCATGGACGATAAATAGTTTGGACAAGAAGAGAATAGAAGCTTTCGAAATGTGGTGCTACAGAAGAATACTGAAGATTAGATGGGTAGATCACATAACTAATGAGGTAATGAATAGAATTGTGGAGAAGAGAAATTTGTGGCACAACTTGACTAGAAGAAGGAATCGGATGGTAGGACATGTCCTGAGGGATCAAGGGATCATCAATTTAGTATTGGAGTTCAGTGTGGAGGGTAAAAATCGCAGAGGTAGACCAATAGATGAATTCATTTAGCAGAGTCAGAAGGTTGCAGTAGGTACTGGGAGATGAAGAAGCTTGCACAGGGAAGAGTAGCATGGAGAGCTGCATCAAACCAGTCTCTGGACTGAAGACCTCAACAACAAAATGGGCTTTTGATGTTGCATCGTATCAACAAGTTGGGGAGCGTGTGACGCGTATCTGCCCTATGGAGGAAGCTGGGGAAGGTGCCGTGATGGTAGCGCACTCTGGCGACAGACGTTACGGCCCCTGCCGTGTGTCTGCCTGAAGTCAGATGCGTGAGCCGCTGTCTTGTGCGTGTGCGTGGGGTTGCGGAGGGGGTGGTTTCAGCGGTAACAGCCAATAATTACAGTACTGGCGGCACGTTTGCCATCGCGTCCCTTCCCAATTCCTTTCTATACATCATACGCCATCGCCGTACATTCGATAACGTTTTCAAATTGTGATAAGCAAGTCGGCAAGCAGTCGTTACGCACTGCGTATTTCACCGAAGTTCCGTAGCGCCACAGCTCCGCTGCCTTCTTTTTTATGTTGACAAGGTGGATGTCGGTATCCCTCAACGTTGTTGGGGTGTTGGGAGCTGACAGCACAGCTAGCGAATCCAGACATGACGGGCATCTCCTCCAGTACCAGCAGGCTGGACACATACATGTTCGTTTGCTTGTTTTGTTTTAGTGCGCAAAAACAACTGGGGTCTTAGGCACCCAAGTCAGAACTATAGAACACGAAGACAGAGAAGTGTTAAAAAATGGCCTCACATCAGTCCCAATTGACATAAGAGACGACAGCTGAAAACAGCGACGTGGAGAAAGGGCTACAAAATACACCATAGAGAAACGGAGTTTCGGAATTAAAAATTAAATGGCCTTCGCCATATTGCTACATTGGATAAAAAGTAAAACGCAGTCGACACCCCGCGCCTCGTTCGCTAAAACGGCCGATAACTCACACGGAAAACCCAAGCGGAAAAGTAAACGGTTAAAAAATGGGCATTCCTTCAGGAAATGGCGGACAGTTAAAACATGGACACAATGTGCACAAAGTGGTGGGGCAGCGCTCCTTAACAAATGGCGAAGGCTAAGAAGGCAGCGCCCGATACTCAGCCTAGTAAAAATGGCCTCCCAGCGGGAGCGGCTTAATAAGACGGAACCTGTCCCCCTTTGGCAGTGCCAAAGGGACACGACTTCATGAAAAGCGGCAACACCGATATCATCTGAGGGAATATAGGAACTAGTGAGCTGCGGTACGAAGACTGCAGCTTTGTCAGCAGCATCAGCAGCTTCGTTTCCTTGCAGACCGACATGAACATCACCGACAGAAACATCACACCAAGAGTGAGCAGGTGACAGTTTTCTAGATCCGCTGCACTAAGGGATGGGTGGTGTACAGCTCACATAGACTCTGAAGGGTACTGATTGAGCCTGAGCAGAGGAGACAAGTGAAAAGCCAGTGTCACCGGATGTATCGGTGGCCTGAGACAGGGTGAAGAGCTCGGCTGTAAATACTGAGATACTGAAAAACGTCGGCACCAATGACGAAGGCATACCAGACACCATGCTCAGCCCCAGAGCCATCGGTGTACACAAAGGTACACTACTGGCCATTAAAATTGCTACACCAAGAAGAAATGCAGATAATAAACGGGTATTCATTGGACAAATATATTATACTAGAACTGGCATGTGATTACATTTTCACGCAATTTGGGTGCGTAGATACTGAGAAATCAGTACCCAGAACAACCACCTCTGGCCGTAATAACGGCCTTGATACGCCTGGGCATTGAGTCAGAGGTAGGACAGCGTGTACAGGTACAGCTGTCCATGGAGTTTCAACACTATACCACAGTTCATGAACAGTAGTGACTGGCGTATTGTGACGAGCCAGTTGCTCAGCCACCATTGACCAGACATTTTCAATTGGTGAGAGATCTGGAGAATGTGCTGGTCAGGGCAACAGTCGAACATTTTCCGTTCCCAGAAAGGCCCGTACAGGCCCTGCAACATGCGGTCGTGCATTGCCCTGCTGAAATGTAGGATTTCGCAGGGATCGAATGAAGGGTAGAGCCACGGGCCGTAACACATCTGAAATGTAACGTCCACTGTTTAAAGTGCCGTCAATGCGAACAAGGGGTGACGGAGACTTGTAACCAATGGCACCCCATACCATCAGGCAGGGTGATACGCCAGTATGGCGATGACGAATACACGCTTCCAATGTGCGTTCAACGCGAAGTCGTCAAACACGGATGCGATCATCGTGATGCTGCAAACACAACCTGGATTCATCAGAAAAAATGACGTTTTGCCATTAGTGCACCCAGGTTCGTCGTTGAGTACACCATCGCAGGCGCTCCTGTCTGTGATGCAGCGTCAAGGGTAAGCGTAGCCATGGCCTCCGAGCTGATAATCCATGCTGCTGCAAACGTCATCGAACTGTTCGTGCAGATGGTTGTTGTCTTGCAATCGTCCCCATCTGTTGACTCAGGGATCGAGACGTGGCTGCACGATCCGTTACAGCCATGCGGATAAGATGCCTGTCGTCTCGACTGCTACTGATACGTGGCCGTTGGGATCCAGCACGGCGTTCCGTATTACCCTCCTGAACCCACTGATTCCATATTCTCCTAACAGTCATTGGACCTCGACCAACGCGAGCAGCAGTGTCGCGATACGATAAACCGCAATCGCGATAGGCTACAATCCGATCTTTATCAACGTCGGAAACGTGATGGTACGCATTTCTCCTCCTTACACGAGACATCACAACAGGCAACGCCGGTCAACTGCTGTTTGTGTATGAGAAATCGGCTGGAAACTTTGCTCGTTTCAGCACGTTGTAGGTGTCGCCACGGGCGCCAACCTTGTGTGAATGCTCTGAAAAGCTAATCATTTGCATATCACAGCATCTTTTTCTTGTCGGTTAAATTTCGCGTCTGTAGCACGCCATCTTCGTGGTGTAGCAATTTTAATGGCCAGTAGTGTACTACGATACCGAAAAACGTCGGCGGCAATGACGGTTCGAGAACCATCAGTGTACACAAAGATATTACCGCGAAGTTTCCAGCGAAGGCGGTGAAACTGAAGGCGATAGAGCGAGGCGGGATTAGTGTCCTTAGGAAGCGAATGAGGGCCCAGATGAATACGGGCTGCCGCAGGAAGCCTACGTGGTTAAGGGTTCATACCCACTGGGAAAGTTGCACATAGTGTGAAGTTAAGCCGCCGGAGCAAGTGCCGAAAGCGGACGCCAGGATGTAAGAGAAGAGGGAGGCACCCCATACGGGCGGTCAAATGAGGCGTCGAAGGATGAGGCACAGGTTGGGTGGCCTCGCATGGCAGGCAACCGGCACGCATACCTGCTGAGGAGAAAGTGGCGGCGGTTGGACAGTGGTAGTCCAGCAGATTCGGAAGGCGCAAGAGGGACGGGCGTGCAGACAGCTGGACAGTTGGCACGGAGACCGCTGCCTCCGCCGTAAACGACGGCTCGTCCAGAGGGGAACCACTGTACGAGCCGGGTTCCTGTGGTGGAGACGTAACCCCCGCCGGTCAGCTGGCGCTGTCTAGAGGCAGAGAGGGCCGGCGACCTGACGTAGTGGAGTAGCCTAGGTGCGGGGCCGCACGTGCTCCACCAGAGCGAGACGGGCCTGGCTGGCTTCCTCTCCCACGCAAGTAGGCCGGCCTGTGGCTGTGCCGAATCTGCTCGTTGGGCTGTGCGGCTGGCTCGTGTCGTGTCTGCCCAACTGCAGAGAAGACAGCGCGCTAGCGGCCGGCGCTAGCGGCGCTCCGCACCAGGCTCTCGCAACGACTGACGCGGTGCCATTTCCAAGTCCTGCTGCCGAATTTGTCGCTTGTTATTTCATTTATACACTACTGGTCATTAAAATTGCTACACCACGGAGATGACGTGGTACAGATGCGAAATTTAACCGACAGGAAGGAGATGCTGTGATATGCTTCTCAGAGCATTCACACAAAGTTGGCGCCGGTGGCGACACCTACAACGTGCTGACATGAGGAAAGTTTCCAACCAATTTCTCATTTACAAATAGCAGTTGACCTGCGTTGCCTGGTGAAACGTTGTTGTGATGCCTCGTGTAAGGAGGAGAAATGCCTACCATCACGTTTCCGACTTCGATAAACGTCGGATTGTAGCCTATCGCGATTGCGGTTTATCGTATCGCGACATTGCTGCTCGCGTTGGTCGAGATACAATGACTTTTAGCAGAATATGGAATCGGTGGGTTCAGGAGGGTAATACGGAACGCCGTGGCGGATCCTAACGGCCTCGTATCACTAGCAGTCGAGATGACAGGCATCTTTTCCGCTTGGCTGTAACGGATCGTGCAGCCACGTCTCGATCTCTGAGTCAACAGATGGGGACGTTTGCAAGACAACAACAATCATCTGGATTAACAGTTCGACGACGTTTGCAGCAGCATGGACTATCAGCTCGGAGACCATGGCTGCGGTTACCCTTGACGCTGCATCACAGACAGGAGCGCCTGCGATGGTGTACTCAACGACGAACCTCGGTGCACGAATGACAAAACGTCATTTTTTCGGATGAATCCAGTGTTTTCGTCATCGCCATGCTGGCGTATCACCCGGCGTGATGGTGTGGTGTGCCATTGGCTACCCGTCTCGGTCACCTCTTGATCGCACTAACGACTCTTTGAACAATGGACGTTACATTTCAGATGCGTTATGACCCGTGGCTCTAACCTTCATTCGATCCCTGCGAACCCCTACATTTCATCAGGATAATGCGCGACTGCGAGTTGCAGGTCCTGTACGGGCCTTTCTTGATACAGAAAATGTTCGACTGCTGCCCTGGCCTGCACATTCTCCAGATCCCTCACCAATTGAAAACGTCTAGTCAATGGTGGCTGAGCAACTGGCTCGTCACAATACGCTAGTCACTACTCTTGGTGAACTGTGGTATTGTGTTGAAGCTGCATGGGCGGCTGTACCTGTACACGCTGTCCTTCCTCTGTTTGACTCAATGCCCAGGCGTATCACGGCCGTTATTACGGCCAGAGGTGGTTGTTCTGGGTACTGATTTCTCAGGATCTACGCACCCAAATTGCGTGAAAATGTAATCACACGTCAGTTCTAGTATAATATATTTGTCCAATGAATACCCCTTTACCATCTGCATTTCTTCTTGGTGTAGCAATTTTAATGGCCAGTAGTGTATTTAGTGAGGATCGACTATAATTTAAAAAATGTTCTCGCTTTCAGATTCAGCTGAAGCTTTATGCTCAGCTGTTGCCGAAACTGCAGGTCGTTCTATGACTGGATGAGTTAGTCGGTTACAGGTTGGAGGGCAAGGATGTACCTCTTCCAACACGAGCAGAGACTCTGTTGTTCGGTGTAACTTCAATACTGAGCGCAGCTTTACCTTAGACACCAGTAACGGTACACACCTCGTAATACTCGCATTACAGTTTATGTTGCTCTTGTTCGTAATGTTGTGTACATCTTACAATCGTATCAGTCGAAGTTATTAACTGTGACGAAAAAAAGGAACACTTCGTAGCTAACATTAATGTACTAAACGAAAAAGAAATCTGAAACTAGCAAGGAATACATTTTATTTCATTAATATTTTACGAGGGTAAGTCAAATCATATAACTAATCATATAACTAATGATGAGGTATTGGATAGGATTGGGCAGAAGAGAAGTTTGTGGCACAACTTGACTACAAGAAGAGATCGGTTCGTAGGACATGTTCTGAGGCATCAAGGGATCACCAGTTTAGTATTGGAGGGCAGCGTGGAGGGTAAAAATCGTAGAGGGAGACCAAGAGATGAAAACAGGTTCAGAAGGATGTAGGTTGCAGTAAGTACTGGGAGATGAAGAAGCATGCACAGGATAGAGTATCATGGAGAGCTGCATCAAACCAGTCTCAGGACTGAAGACCACAAAGAGTCAAATATTATCTGCAATTTAGATATTTTTGTTTATTTTGGTAGTACTATCGTTTTACGGTGATGACGTATGCTTTGTTTCTTTGTTGTTATATCTCTGCAATTTTCAAGCAGCTATTTTAGTTTCGTTATCGTTAACGTGCTGTTAATCGTGTCCGCTCCGCTGTCTATTTGCATTAAAGAAGAGCAACGTTTAGTGATCCTTTTTTCTGGTTGGAATGCGTATCACGGTCCGAAATTCATCGAAGACTTTCGGTACAGTGCGGGAACAGTGTTCTGCCATAACCGAGTGTCTACGAATGAGCTCAAAAATTCTGAAATGTTTGCACAAGTGGGACGCACGATGAAGGAGCCTGACGACCGTTTACCGCCACAAATGAAGAAACCATTGAGCGTTCACGTGAAATGGTTCTCTTAGACAGATGATTAACTATTGACGAAGTGGCACATCGTCTGCAAATTAGTCACGGTTCTGCCTACGAAATCATGAAGTTTGTGTAAGATGGGTCCTAAAATAACTCACGCAGTTGCGTAAACAAACACTCTTGGACATTTGCAAAAAAACACTTGGATCGCTATGATAACGAAGCGGACAACTTCTTAGACAGGATCATTACTGGTGACGAAACATGGAAACACCCAAATTCTCCGTGCAAGAAAAAGTTCAAGACCCAACCGTCCGAAGGAAGACTGATGCTTACGTTTTTTTGGGATACACAAGGTCCAGTACTGGAACATTATGGGGAAAGGGGCACAACAATAAACAGTGTACGTTACAGTGGGACGTTACTGCCAGGCAAAAGCCTACAATTCGAAGCAAACGCCGAGGATTGATGCAAAATGTGTTGTGTTGCTGCACGACAATGCTCGTCTGCATACTGCTGCCCACACTGCTGAAACGCTCCAGAAACTTAAATTTGAAATACTGGATCACATTCCATATAGTTCCGATCTTGCCCCTTCTGACCATCACTTGTTTGGTCCACTCAAACAGGCATTAAGGGGCCGTCGATTTGCCTCGGACGAAGCAGCGAAAGAAGCGGTGCATTCCTGGCTCGCAGATCAAGCGGGAACCTTCTTTTATGAGGGCATCAGGAAGCTTGTACAACGACGGACAAAGTGCGATGAAATGCAAGGAGACTACGTCGAAAAATGATGTTCTTGTACGTTTCCTATTTGATTCCAATAAAATTTTGTAACTACTTTGCCGATAATAATTGACTTACCCTCTCAGTTGAATACACGCTAAAATTTATGAGGTTCCTTTGTTCTACGAGGATGATATTGCATTCCGTCATCAGTCACCGGACTTACTTCATGCGCTCCTCTTCGATTTTGTCTCCTCTGTCTGTCTCTTCATCTCAGTCTACTTCCTAGGCTCATCTTCATCGGGAATACGTACTGGCATCTACCGTATGACTTGGTATTATAACCTGATGTTTCACCACATGTCCTATCAGCCTGATCCTTGTAGTACTACACACTCGTCTATTCTGGAGGATCTGCTCATTCCTTGCCTTCTTCTTCGTAGCTGTCGCTTTTGCCTGGGTGACTGTTTGCGTTCTCCGTATCCCCTACCAATCACTTCTGTCCCTGGCTTTCGTGGACCATTCTTCTTTTCTCAGGCCCTTCGTCCCCCGTCAATAGACTTCCAGCAACCTTCTGTGACACCACGTTCAGTCATTTATATTTCGGTGTTTTCTGGTTCTAGGGATTTTCTCTGCCCCGTGATGGCTGGGTGTTGTGTGCTGTCCTTAGGTTAGTTAGGTTTAAGTAGTTCTAAGTTCTAGGGGACTGATGACCATAGATGTTAAGTCCCATAGTGCTCAGAGCCATTTTTTTCTGGTTCTGACGTCGGATGGAGGCACCCAACATCGAGACTTCACGAGTCAGTGAAACTAATGCGCATAATACACACTCAAACACCAACCGCCATGTACATGATTTATCTAATTAAAGTGGCCAGTCTGGACACTGGTTCTCGCCTCCCTCCACACTGCTCTACTCAGTGCAGTTCTTTCTTTGCCTGCACAACTATTGCGGCACACGTAAACTATAACCAGACTAACTCTTCAGGCTTTCCCGGGGAGACCTTGACATGTGGAATAATCGGGGCTACTGCCGGATGTTTGTGTCGCTCTGGAACAATATTTCGGCCACGTAACGCGTTGCTTTCTTCAGGTGCTATCTGAGACTGCCGTATAGGAGGATCTTGTCCAGTATTTATGCCAAGAGGGCGCTGAGTGGTCACTCTGTCGTCCGCGCCCGCCTGGCACTGTCTGTAATGCCCTCTGGGCATAAACACTGGGCAAGTCCTCAAACACGGCAGTGTCAGGTAGCACCTGAAGAAGGCAACGCGTTACGTGCCCGAAATATTGTGCCAGAGCGACACAAACATCCGGCAGTAGACCCGATTATTCCGCATATAACCAGACTGCCCTACTCACTCCTTGACCAGTCTCTACAGTTACCACTCCCCGATGGTTCTCCCTGTCAGCAGTTTTGGTGTTCCTTGATGGCTCACGATGTTACCTGTTAATCTATTCGTTCAATAACTCAAATTCTGTCACAAATTCCTTGTCCCACAAATTCAGTTCAGCACCTTTTCGTTAGCTATCTGATCTACTCACAAAATCTTCAACAGTGTTCTGTGTCTTACCTTTGCTACTTATTTTCCACGTTTCTGTTCCATGTCAGGCTAGCCGGCCGGAGTGGCCGAGCGGTTCTAGGCGCTACAGTCTGGAACCGCGCAACCGCTCCGGTCGCCGGTTCGAATCCTGCCTCGGATATGGATTTGTTGATGTCCTTAGGTTAGTTAGGTTTAAGTAGTTCTAAGTTGTAGGGGACTGATGACCTCCCCATAGTGCTCAGAGCCATTTGAACCATGTCAGGCTACATTCGAGATAAAGACTTCCAGAGAAGACTTTCCAACCCTTGAATTTCTATTCGATGTTAAACGTGTGACTAGTCGAGTCGAGTGCTGGCTAATTTATGTGTGGGCAGGCTATAAGAAGGAGAAGAGAGGGAGAGGTGCGTGCCCACCCACAGCGCGCAGGTGAGACTCTGACAACCCTGCGTCCACTGCCGGCACTGCCGCTTCAGCGCGGCCACGCGGTGCTTAGAAACCAGGGCCGGCTGGAGGCAGTGAGGGGAGCGTAGTATCGATGAACTGCGGAGCCCCTGTTCAACAATGCGTACTCATATGTTCCTAATGATTAGTTTACTTCCATACAATAGGTAAAAGTAACGGATAACAAAATTTTGTTTCAGTAATCTAAGACCCAACATGTGTTACGCGCCGGCCGCGGTGGTCTCGCGGTTCTAGGCGCGCAGTCCGGAACCGTGCGACTGCTACGGTCGCAGGTTCGAATCCTGCCTCGGGCATGGATGTGTGTGATGTCCTTAGGTTAGTTAGGTTTAAGTAGTTCTAAGTTCTAGGGGACTGATAACCACAGCAGTTGAGTCCCATAGTGCTCAGAGCCATTTTTGAACCATGTGTTACGCACCCTGATTGCTGAACCATTATCTCAGCAACGTCATCACAACTCAGGACGCTACAACTGCAGCTGACTCTTCTCGCCTCCATTCACACAGCAAGGAGGAATCGTTGTGCAGGAATAATAAATGCTTTTTCTTAGAACTGAAATAATATTTTCGAACCACTATCTGGTTAGCCTGTGTATATACCTACACTGAAACTGAGGAATTGATCAGGGTGCCCTCACTCTTGTTTTCACTTTTGCTCGGTTTACACTAGCAAGCTATTGCAGCAATTTACTTGTGTGGAGGAAGTTGCCGCGCGAGTTGCGAGTGTAAACATAAAGCCAAGTCGACTTGCGACTGCAGCAGTTCATTGCGGAAGTGACTTGCTGCTCGTTTTCCGCTTCCAGTGTGAACACCACGCAAGAAGTATCTGCAAGTAACTTGCAGATTTTAGGATTTATTTCTATTTCCTGCACGTAGGAATCGCAAGTTATAGTAAGTACGTCGTCTGCGTAACACTCATATTTAATATTTTACTTAATGTTGTGACTTAATTTTATGCAACCATCTTACGTATTATATGCAAACAAGTTTCAGAAAAGGAGGAGAAATGGGAATGGATGAAGCAGGATACAGAACATTTTATTGAAGCCGTGGAAAGCTACCCCGAAATATGGAACGTGCATAACTGGGACTTTAAAGACAGAATGAAGAAGATGAACGCATTAAATAAAATCTCGTCGATATTCGACACATCTGTGAAACAAATAAAGAGAAAGTAGGAAAACTAGAAGACAAAACCTCTTTGCCACCTGCATCCACTCGCTTGTTGTTTTAGGAGTCTAGAAAAAGACCATGTGTAATTATTACATGTTCTATTTAATTTGCTTGTCACTTTCCATTTTATGAGCATTAGAAAAAATAACATTTTTATAAGCATATTCCGTATACCGCAGTTTATTTCAATAAAAATTTAATTTCTTTGTGTGTTTTCACATACCTTCAAATAATATTCCCTTTTCAAGACATCAAAAATGGCTCTACATACATCGGGTACGATCAAAGAAATTGTGCTGACGGGAATATGAAACAAGTACATTAGGGACTTGTATGAGTCTGCTACAAAGATAAGCTTTCAAAATTCAAACTGTTTTTGGTTGTATGTTTCACATAAATAAATAAAACGGCCTATTTAATTCGTAGCTTACCTGTAGCTATAAGTCGTAGAGTGACTAGCATACGTTGCTTTGCTGAAATAGCAGTTCGGAAGTATGTGTCTCGTTTTGATATGACGGGCGCTTTTAACGTCAACAAACACTCCAGATTATTCGAAGACATTCTACAAAAGTTTTCAAAAGTATCCATGCTCTCCATACTAAGTTCCTGCAAAAGGTTATTATAGACATCATTTTGCGATCTTCTCATTATCCACTCTCTAACCCAAATACTTCTCTTTTTCTTTTTCACTTTTTTCATTACAGATACAAGGGCTGCAGCGTATCTCACCCGCCTACTTGTCATTTTATACTTAGGCTGACACTCGTAATGGTACTGAAAGCATATGTAAACACTATCAGCAAGTTGTTGATGCAAGTTTCTTGCCAAAGAACTTGCGGAAGAATCTTGCTTAATACTTGCGCTGCTGTGTAAACACAGCGCAAGTGGCTCGCAATAACTTGCAGCAATAACTTCTGCAAGCGACTTGCTAGTGTAAACCCAGCTTTAGGGTAAGGTGAGATATGTGTGGGTGAAATCTTATGGGACTTAACTGCTAAGGTCCTCTGTCCCTAAGCTTACACCCTACTTAACCTAAATTATCCTAAGGACAAACACACACACCCACGCCCGAGGGAGGACTCGAACCTCCGCCGGGACCAGCTGCACAGTCCATGACTGCAGCGCTTCAGACCGCTCGACTAATCCCGCGCGGCTGGTAAGGTAAGTTTTCTATCGTGGTTCGAACCACCGGTAAGCGTAATTGACAGCTGCAGGCTGTCTCGGGACTGATGAGTTAAAATATGTTAAAAAGCAAAATGCCTCGTATTATGAACTCATAAAGCTCATAGCTGTGGGAAGAGCAAAGTTTCTCAACGCACTTCACAGTTACGCACCACACATTAAAATGTCGAGCCGCTGTGATTGGGAAAGCCTAATGTATTTCGTGCTTATTGGTGAGAGCTGCAATTTACACTACGACATTCCCAAGACAGAATTGGAACAGAGGCGTAAGTGAACGGACTATACAATGAAACGTACATGAAAACTGCACACAAGTGCTTTGTAACGTGGTAGGGAAAAACACTCTAAACACTCGCTGTACCTAAACTCGAAAGCAGTAGGAGGAACAGTAGACGACGCAGGTGTAGATGACGGAGTCTGGAATAGTTGTCCTTTTGCCCTTTCGCTGAGCGGCCTGTGTCTTTTGGGGCGGCCATATCTTGACAGAACGATTTTTAACCGTGCTTCATTACCATTGTAAAGCAAACAATCTCCGTCAGCAATATTGCGACGCAAGTTCGTTATAAAGCACAGCATATCATAATGGAACACAACATGCAAATAAAACTTACGTGCCAATTTGTAGAACTTAAAACATTTATTTCGACATGTGATCAAGGAGTGTGACTGAATAAGATTTAAAATGTGTATTTGACACACTGTTGTTTGCTGCACGTTTTAAGATTATGACGTGTGAGCCTTTGTTTGCAAAATGATCGTTGCATCGCTGCACGACGTAATAGAAGACCATTTCTTCCCGATACCGTTTCCATCTACACTGCATTAAGGAGTGAAATGACTGATCAACCAAAAATAGTCATACCTTCTTGTCTCCCGTTTCCGCTGCCTTTGCTTCAGTTGGTTGCTTTTAGCACATTTTTCGTAATATTTGAAAGAAGTGTGGTTGCAATTTTCCGCGTTTGCGATTGCATTTAAAAATGACGACTCAGTGCGTCGCAACAAGAAAAGTAACCTTTTAAATATTTTATTGTTTTAGTGAGCGTGGCTTGACGACCCTTTGTGGTGTCAAATAAACATTTTAAACTTAAAATACACTCCTGGAAATTGAAATAAGAACACCGTGAATTCATTGTCCCAGGAATGGGAAACTTTATTGACACATTCCTGGGGTCAGATACATCACATGATCACACTGACAGAACCACAGGCACATAGACACAGGCAACAGAGCATGCACAATGTCGGCACTAGTACAGTGTATATCCACCTTTCGCACCAATGCAGGCTGCTATTCTCCCATGGAGACGATCGTAGAGATGCTGGATGTAGTCCTGTGGAACGGCTTGCCATGCCATTTCCACCTGGCGCCTCAGTTGGACCAGCGTTCGTGCTAGACGTGCAGACTGCGTGAGACGACGCTTCATCCAGTCCCAAACATACTCAATGGGGGACAGATCCGAAGATCTTGCTGGCCAGGGTAGTTGACTTACACCTTCTAGAGCACGTTGGGTGGCACGGGATACAAGCGGACGTGCATTGTCCTGTTGGAACAGCAAGTTCCCTTGCCGGTCTAGGAATGGTAGAACGATGGGTTCGATGACGGTTTGGATGTACCGTGCACTATTCAGTGTCCCCTCGACGATCACCAGAGGTGTACGGCCAGTGTAGGAGATGGCTCCCCACACCATGATGCCGGGTGTTGGCCCTGTGTGCCTCGGTCGTATGCAGTCCTGATTGTGGCGCTCACCTGCACGGCGCCAAACACGCATACGACCATCATTGGAACCAAGGCAGAAGCGACTCTCATCGCTGAAGACGACACGTCTCCATTCCTCCCTCCATTCACGCCTGTCGCGACACCACTGGAGGCGGGCTGCACGATGTTGGGGCGTGAGCGGAAGACGGCCTAGCGGTGTGCGGGACCGTAGCCCAGCTTCATGGAGACGGTTGCGGATGGTCCTCGCCGATACCCCAGGAGCAACAGTGTCCCTAATTTGCTGGGAAGTAGCGGTGCGGTCCCCTACGGCACTGCGTAGGATCCTACGGTCTTGGCGTGCATCCGTGCGTCGCTGCGGTCCGGTCCCAGGTCGACGGGCACGTGCACCTTCCGCCGACCACTGGCGACAACATCGATGTACTGTGGAGACCTCACGCCCCACGTGTTGAGCAAATCGGCGGTACGTCCACCTGGCCTCCCGCATGCCCACTATACGCCCTCGCTCAAAGTTCGTCAACTGCACATACGGTTCACGTCCACGCTGTCGCGGCATGCTACCAGTGTTAAAAGACTGCGATGGAGCTCCGTATGCCACGGCAAACTGGCTGACACTGACGGCGGCGGTGCACAAATGCTGCGCAGCTAGCGCCATTCGACGGCCAACACCGCGGTTCCTGGTGTGTCTGCTGTGCCGTGCGTGTGATCATTGCTTGTACAGCCCTCTCGCAGTGTCCAGAGCAAGTATGGTGGGTCTGACACACCGGTGTCAATGTGTTCTTTTTTCCATTTCCAGGAGTGTATTATTTAACGAAATATATTGGCATCGAATGTATTCTTCGAGAGTTCGAAATTTATGATTTATTATTTCCAGTGCTAGAAAATACTGCACAACCATGCCCAGATAACCTTAAACTGTACAGAATATGCGTAAGGTATTTCTCTAATTACAAAAAAATCGTTTCTAAGCAACTATGCTAGATATAGGTATGCGGATTATTGCAAATGGTACCTATGTTTCTAAAGTTTCTTGTGGATGCGTTTTCACGTGTCACTGCCCTATTTTGCAGATGTTAGCTCAGCTCACGAAGTTTTGATGGGTACACTTGTACATGTTCTCTGACAGTATCTGGTTTCTTTTCTGCCTGTTTTGGGGTGGGACGCGTAGTTTAGTAGTTCTGTTGTCACAGACGCGTTTGTTCCGGAGAAAGTGGAGCGAGTTCTGTGGTTCCGTGAAACGCAGGGCTGACTATTACAGTTCAGCGATAGTTCAAAAGTGCGTGCGATGTGAGATCCGCCGTATGTGGACGAGTGTCAAAGAGTGCTATAAAAAGTTAGAAGAGACTGGCAGTGTTGGTGAGAGGGAAGAAGTTGTAGACCTGGAGTGAGTGGAGTGGCGACACTGTTGACATCTTGCGCCCACCTCTTTCGTCAAACGAAGGTCCTCTCGGCTCTTTTCGTGAGGTTTCGTTAGAGAAAAAATGTTCAGTTCGCCATTTCCTGATGTCAAAACTCTTGTTGTCGTTGTGGTCTTCAGTCCAGAGACTGGTTTCATGCAGCTTTCCATGCTACTCTATCCTGTGCAAGCCTCTTCATCTCCGAGTAACTACTGAAACCTATATACTTCTGAATCTGCTTAGTGTATTCATCTCTTGTTCACCTTTACCATTTTATTCTCCACCCTTTCCTCCAGTACTAAACTGGTGATCCCTTAGAATGTGTCCCGCCAGCCGATCCCTTTTTCTAGTCAAACTGTGCCACAAATTCCTCTCCCCCCCCCCCCCCCCCCCTATTATATTCAATATCTCCTCATTAGTTACGTGATGTACCCATCTAGTCTTAGCATTCTTTCATAGCACCACATTTCGAAAGCTTCTATTCTTTTCTTGTCTCTACTGTTTATCGTCCTTGTGTCGCATCCATACAGGGCTACCATCCACACTAATACTTTCAGAAAAGGCTTCCTGACACTTAAATCTATACTCAATGTTAACAAATTTCTCCTCTTCCGAAACGCTTTACTTGCGGTCGCCAGTCTACATTTTATATCATTCCTACTTCGACCATCGTCAGTCATTTTGCTCCCCAAATAGCAAAACTCACGTACAACTTTTAGTATTATTTCTTAAGCTAATTCCCACAGCATCGCGTGACTTAATTCGACGACTTTCCATTGTCTTCGTTTTGCTCTTGTTGATGTTCATCTTATACCCTCCTTTGAAGACACTGTCCATTCCTTTCTAGTACTCTTCCAAGTCTTTGCTGTCTCCGACAGAATTACAATGTCGTCGGCAAACCTCAAACGTTTTATTTCTTTTCCCTAGATTCTAATTCCTGCTCTAAATTTGTCTCTGGATTCCTCTACTCCTTGGTCAATATACAGATTGAATGACATCGGGGATTAGCTACAACCCTGTCTCACTCCCTTCCCAACCACTGCTTCCCTTCCATGCCCCACTACTCTTATAACTGTCACCTGGTTTCTGTACAAATTGTAAATAGCCTTTCCCTCCCTGTATTTTACCCCTGTCACCTTCAGAATTTGAAATAGAGTATTCCAGTCAGTATTTTCAAAGGCTTTCTCTATGTCGACTAACGCTATAAACGTAGGTTTGTCTTTCCTTAACCTAGTTTCTAAGATAAGTCGTAGGGTCAGTACTGCCTCGCGCTTTCCAGCGTTTCTACGGAATCCAAACTGATCTTCCCCAAGGTCAGCTTCTACCAGTTTTTCTATTCATCTGTAAGGAATCCGTGTTAGTATTTTGCGACCGTGACTTGTTAAACTGATAGTTCGGTAATTTTCACAAGTTTCAACGCCTGCTTTCTTTGGGGTTGGAATTACTATGTTCTTCTTGAAGTCTGAGGGTATTTCGCCTGCCCAATACATCTTGCTCACCAGATGGTAGAGTTTTGTCAGGGCTGGCTATCCCAAGGCTGTCAACAGTTCTGTAGCTGAGCGTTGGCAGACGATTTACGGCCAACAAACGGAGCTCAAGTGAAAGTGTATCCGTATAAAATTTTACGAGCTTGGTGTCACTATTTGCATCAAGCGACATTGCTGCAATTAGCGGAGTTACTTGGAAATACACTACTGGCCATGAAAATTGCTACAGCACGAAGATGACGTGCTACAGACTCAAAATGTAACCAAGAAGAAGAAGGTCCTATGATATGCAAATGATTAGCTTTTCAGAGCATTCACACAAGGTTGGCGCCGGTGGCGACAACTAGAACGTGCTAACATGAGGAAAGTTTCCAACCGATTTCTCATACACAAACAGCAGTTGACCGACGTTGCCTGGTGAAACGTTGTTGTGATGCCTCGTGTAAGGAGGAGGAATGCGTACCATCACGTTCCCGACTTTGGTAAAGGTCGGATTAGAGTCTAACGCGATTGCGGTTTATCGTATCGCGACATTGCTGCTCGCGTTGGTCGAGATCTTGTAACTGTTAGCAGAATATGGAATCTGTGGGTTCAGGATGGTAATACGGAACGCCGTGCTGGATCCTAAGGGCCTCCTATCACTAGCAGTCGATACGACAGGCACCTTTCCGCATGGCTGTAACGGTTCGTGCAGCCATGTCTCGATCCCTGAGTCAACAGATGGGGACGTTTGCAAGACAACAACCATCTGCACGAACAGTTCGCCGACGATTGCAGCAGCATGGACTATCAGCTCGGAGACCATGGCTGAGGTTACCCTTGACGTTGCATCACAGACAGAAGCTCCTGCGATGGTGTATTCAGCGACGAACCTGGGTTCAAGAATGGCAAAACGTCATTTTTTCGGATGAATCCAGGTTCTGTTTACAGCATCATGATGGTCGCATCCGTGTTTGGCGACATCGCAGTGAACGCACATTGGAAGCGTGTATTCGTCATCGCTATACTGCCGTATCACCCGGCAAGATGGTACGGGGTGACATTGGTTAGACGTCTCGGTCACCTCGTATTCGCATTGACGGCACTTTGAACAGTGGACGTTACATTTCATATGTGTTACGACCCGTGACTCTGCCTATGCATCGATCCCTGCGTAACCCTACATTTCAGCAGGATAATGCACGACATGAACATCAACAAAAGGAAAACGAGGATAATGGAATGTAGTCGAATTAAGTCGGGTGATGCTGAGGGAATTAGACTAGGAAATGAGATACTTAAAGTAGTAAAGGAGTTTTGCTGTTTGGGGAGCAAAATAACTGATGATTGTCGAAGTAGAGAGGATATAAAATGTAGACAGGCAATGGCAAGGAAAGCGTTTCTGAAAAAGAGAAAATTGTTAACATCGAGTATAGATTTAAGTGTCAGGAAGTCATTTCTGAAAGTATTTGTATGGAGTGTAGCCATGTATGGAAGTGAAACATGGACGATAACTAGTTTGGACAAGAAGAGAATAGAAGCTTTCGAAATGTGGTGCTACAGAAGAATGCTGAAGATTAGATGGGTATATCACAAAACTAATGAGGAAGTATTGAATCGGATTGGGGAGTAGAGAAGTTTGTGGCACAACTTGTCCAGAAGAAGGGATCGGTTGGTAGGACATGTTCTGAGGCATCAAGGGATCACCAATTTAGTATTGGAGGGCAGCGTAGATGGCAAAAATCGTAGAGGGAGACCAAGAGATGACTACACTAAGCAGATTCAGAACGATGTGGGTTGCAGTGGGTACTGGGAGATGAAGAAGCTTGCACAGGATAGAGTAGCATGGAGAGCTGCATCAAACCAGTCTCAGGACTGAAGACCACAACAACAACAATGCACGATTGCATGTTGCAGGTCCTGTACGGACCTTTCTGTATACACAAAATGTTTGAGTGCTTCCCTGCCAGCACATTCTCCAAATCTCTCACCAATTGAAAGCGTCTGGTCAATGGGGGACGAGCAACTGGCTCGTCACAATACGGCAGCCACTACTCTTGATGAACTGTGTTGAAGCTGCATGAGCAGTTGTACCTGTACACGCCGTCCAAGCTCTGTTCGACTCAATGCCCAGGCGTATTAAGGCCGTCATTACGGCCAGAGTTGGTTGTTCTGGGCACTGATTTCTCAGGATCTATGCACCAAAATTGCGTGAAATGTAATCACATGTCAGTTCTAGTGTAATATATTTCTCCAATGAATGCCCGTTTATGATCTGCATTTCTTCTTGGTGTAGCAATTTTAATGGCCATTAGTGTAAATTTCTGTGATCGGGGAGAGACTTCGTACTATTATATTGTGTTGCTGGGAAGTTTCCCGCTCCTACAGTCGCCCCTGCACTGCTGCCCGCTGCTCCCTGGCGACGCTAGCCCACTCCAAGTCCAAAAATGGTTCAAATGGCTCTGAGCACTGTGCGACTTAACATCTGAGGTCACCAGTCCCCTAGAACTACTTAAACCTAACTAACCTAAGGACATCACACACATCCATGCCCGAGGCACGATTCGCACCTGCGACCGTCGCGCACTTCCGGACTGAAGTGCCTAGAACCGCTCGGCCACCCCGGCCGGCCTCCCAGTCCCCTGGCCTGCAGCAGAGCCCGTTCTGCGAGCGGGGCCGGCGCGGAAAGCGGGTCAGTGCCTACCAGCTGCCTCCGTAGAGGTTCGCTAGTCCACATAGAGCCGCTCTGCCGGTTTTCTGGGTCGCCCAGGGCCGCGGTGTCGCGGGCGTGCCAAATTTCCGTACCGTTCCCCGCTAGAGGCCGCACACTATTTTCACTTTGTAGCCACGCACTTTACACCGCCGTCGCTGCGGTCCCCTGGCCCAAGACTGCTTCGATGCAGCTCTCCGCGCTAGACGATCTGTTCAGTTTGTAACATTAAGATAGAGATCCGGCAGCTGATTACGTCGGTGCTTCAGCCAAGTGTTAGGAATTATTTAGCACGAAAAGCTTTCAAAAGAGTCGCATGAACCATTCGATCGAACCCACACTGTTTAAAAATTGCATCCGTGGTGTGTGGACAATAAGACGACCAACTCCCACAAAATATTGTAGGTAAAACTGATGGGCGATATCTCCCATTCGTTTGAAAAGAAAACAGGCGTTAGTCAAGGCGATGTTTTATGGCTCAAATGGCTCTGAGCACTATGGTCATCAGTCCTCTAGATTTAGAACTACTTAAACCTAACTAACCTAAGAACATCGCACACATCCATGCCCGAGGTCGGATTAGAACCTGCGACCGTAAAGGTCGCGCGGTTTCAGACTGAAGTTTCTAGATGGTTTATCTCAATTCCTTTCCGGCCTGGTACTAGATAGAGGAATGCCAACAATGATGCGCTAGGATTGAAACATACCTCACGCAGTCTTTCCTGTCTAATGTTCAACGTGTACGTCGAAGAAGCAATGAAAGAAATAGGAGAGGCTCAGAAGTTCGATTGAAAGTGTAGGGTGAAGTGGTATCAGTGATAAGACTCGCAGGTAATTGTAGTTCTAAGTTTTAGGGGACTGATGACCACAGCAGTTAAGTCCCATAGTGCTCAGAGCCATTTGAACCATTTGTCGTTCTCAATTGAGTGAAGCGCCTACTGAGCGGATAGAATAAATTTAAAGTAAATGAAAGAAACTTCAAGGTATTGATGAATGTCAGAAATGAGACGGACGACAAACATAAAAATTCGGGGCCGTGTAGTAGAGTTGTTTTTTATTTACTGAGGCTGAGGAGAGCCATCGTTTTGGTGACTGGTTTAATGTGGCACGACACGACTCCCCCCCCCCCCCCCCCTGTGCCAACGTCCTGATCTCGCAACGGCGTTCGGACCCCGCCTTCTCCTAGAACAGGGTGTAACGTACCCTCTCTGTTATGTTATTGTTGTTTTGTGTTATTGTAGTTGTAGAGATATGACATTATTGTAGCGGTTTGGTTAGCCAGCCGTACTTCGGAATTTTTGACATTAAATGGAGCCTGAAACTTGCGTAATAAATACTTCGCGTGAAGTGCGATTTGCGGCGTAAACAAAAATTAATTGCGGAGATGCAATCCACAGAATATTAACAGAAAAGCTTCAGAACAATGCGTACGACCGACTAGGCACATTCAGAGGGTTCGTACATTCGCGTGGGAGTGGTTGCGATCTGATGAGAAAGATCTATCTTAATTTTTTTTCGTAAAATAATTACGTCGTAACACACTCGCAGATTGCGGACGTACAATCAGGGTAGAGGCACGTACGTTCTATCATTCCCCGTGGCCTGGGTAAAAGAATTGCAATTATTTAAATTTAAAATATTTTTTTTCTATCTATTTTTATACGAAAAGGAAGATTGCAGGTTCTGAATGTCTCGGCAAAAACACACCGGAATTAATCTTAGCGGCCACCAAAGGAAAGTAGTGAGCACAATCACGAACCTCTATTGTTGAGCAGCGCCGTCATGAAGATCGTCGCCTCCATCTCAAATTCGCCTTCTCCAATTAACAGAGTAATTTGTACTCCATTGGTATGGGATTTAGGCTTGATCTTGACAGAAATTATAAAACACATTTTTCATCATTTAATAGCTTTATTTAACACACACATAGACATGAAATTATGCAGTACGTCTTTACGCTAGCACATCAGAACAAAAAGGTAGTTAATACTCGAAGCAATAAAATGATCTCGAAATTAGTCCTTTGTCTATCAAGGATAAAACAGTATTTCAGAGTATTTCTCTGGTATGACAGTCGACAAATTTTCTTCTTGTATCTTTGAGATTAAATTACAACATTTTTTTGTTCGTTTTCAAGGGCTCTCAGAGACAACTGTACGGCCTGTGGGCCGCATCCGGCTGTGAAGAGGTCTAATCCAGACCGAGCTCGAGCCAAAGTTTTGCAATAATTTGGCAAGGTTAGTGATGGAGGGTGGCCGGCCACCCATTCTGTCGCATTCTACCTGTCTCTACTGCTCGTAATTTATAAAATCAGTCACGGGAAAAGTCTGTTTTGTACTCAATAAGGAGTGGCAGATACAGAGATTTCGTTGGAAGACTGAACTCCCAATTTGGGTCAAGTGGCGTTACCAAATCCTTGGCTTGTAAGGTGTCAGGAAAATCCAACACCTTCCATGAAAACCCTGACATAATAAGCAAATCTAGTAGTATGTCACATAGCTCCGAATAAATCGTGACATTAAATTAACCAGAGTAATACGAGTAACGAGTGAGCAAATGGAATACCACAGACTAACACAAGAATGCCTAAATGCATGTCGTACGTTCCCACCGAGAGACCGACGCAGTTCCGAGGGGAGAAACGAGGACAGAAGCCGAGAGCAGAACCGTGTTAAGCTAGAAGACCCTACGATAAGGGATAGACTGGACACCCACGTCGGTAGCCTACCTCTAAGACTCCCACGCGCACGTTTTAGCGTGAGACTATTTCGCGTCTCAGGTACGTCAAGGACCATCCCCCAGCCCATGTTAAAAGATAGAGCCCTCCAGAAGAACAGTATAGATCTTACAATAACGCTAAAAGGACCACACCAGCTGCAGGTTTTAGCGTGAGACTTTTAGCGTCTCTGATACGTTGCAAACTTTAAAAACATTGCCCCACCACGAAAAGTATAACGTTTCTCATTGGATAGACAGAATTTTTGTAGGTGGAGCTTAAGGTTAACATTGAGACCCTGATTGGTCAGATGAAAACACAGCCAGATAGTTTTTTAAACTAACTTCGGTAAATTGTAGTAAGGAGAACTTAGAAAAGAGTTAGTTCCGAGACGGCGAGCTGGATGGCTGCTGCGCCGGCCGCTGCCGCCCTGACGCTGCCTAAACACCGACAAGGTAATGAACGCATGCGATGCCGCATTTTTGGGCGCATAAGGCTTCACTCAGAACTGCAGAAGTCTCATCTGTTACACCCCCTTTTTGCGTAATACTAGTGTCGATCGTCAATTAAAACTCATGGTGTTCACATTTGCCACTTGAAGAAAAGATCTGAAACGCGATGATTTTTCTTTTATATAGTTATTGAGAAGCCACATCAGCCACTGTAATTTACGACAAGTTAAATAAGTAATTAAAAATAATTGAGGGTCACTGTAGACCATTTTGATAGTTTTCTCTTTTGTGAAACTTAATTTAAACCTAGATTATAGATGTGATATGGCATAGGTCATCCTTAGATCGATTGTAGAACTTGGAAACCCATTTAGGGAATATTCGTTCACATTTTTGTTAACGCAGTTGTTTTTTTTACCATCCTGTATTAAAACATTTCCTTTTATCAATAGTGCAATTTATAAATGATGTTTTGTGAGTAGAATAAAATTTGCAATGGTAAACTTAATTGCTTTTTCGACGTTATTTTAGCAGCTAACTAAAAATAGGAAAGCCTTGAACCCTTTCCACTATATTTAGTTAGTATTAAGATTCTTTTACAGGGAGTGCAGTGGAGCTGACGCTGAGATCATTAAGTATTTGGTTATATCATCGCTAGTCTCACTGAACTCTTCTGAATTCTACATGTCATGTGTGGTCTGGCGTCGCCTTACCAGCAACAGGTCCCAGGTTCAAACTAGTTAATTCCCTAAAAAACACGCTCAGAGCGTCATTGCGCGAAAGTGGTTGGGAGACACGATATAGAACAAACAGACACCACCATGAATGTTTAGAGCCACAAATGTTGGAGATGGAGATTATAAGAAATAAAACTAAAATTGGCGATGATGTTAAGCAGAGTAACCAATATGGTAAAATGTGTAGAGTTCTTCGATGATGATGACATGGGACTGAAAAATTTATTTTATGTAAAGGAAATGAATAATGAGACGAATGTTTGTTTACTGAAAGATTCTGTGATCAGGAGAGAGACTGAAATGGATATGAATTTGGTGGAGGTGGAATGTATGACGAATTCTGTTGAGGCACTAGTCAGTAGCAACAAATGCCGCTCGGAGTGGCCGCGGGTTTGAGGCGCCATGTCACGGATTGCGCGGCCCCTCTCACCGTAGGTTCACGTCCTCCCTCGGGCACGGATGTGTGTGTTGTTCGTAGTTTAAGTTAGTTTAAATAGTGTGTAAGCCTAGGGACCGATGACCTCAGCAGTTTAGTCCCTTAGGAATTCACACACATTTGAACATTTGAACAAGTAGCAACAATTACAGTAATGTAGGTGAAAGTAATATAGGTGATTTTGTATCGGAGGAAGTAGATGACGCTGCCAGTGAAGCCGGCGAAGCTGTAGTCTCGCCAGCCGGAGACGAATTTTGTGGTGCCGGCCGCGGTGGTCTAGCGGTTCTAGGCGCGCAGTCCGGAGCGCGCGACTGCTACGGTCGCAGGTTCGAATCCTGCCTCGGGCATGGATGTGTGTGATGTCGTCGGTTAGTTAGATTTCTAGGCGACTGATGACCTGAGAAGTTAAGTCGCATAGTGCTCAGAGCCATTTGAACCATTCGAATTTTGTGGTGTATCAAAGGTAGTTCAAATGGTTCATATGGCTCTGAGCAATATAGAACTTAATATTTAAGGTCATCAGTGCTCTAGAACTTAGAACTACTTAAACCTAAGGACATCACACACATCCATGCCCGAGGCAGGATTCGAACCTGAGACCGTAGCGGTCGCGTGGTTCCAGACTGAAGCGCCTATAACCGCTCGGCCACATCGGCCGGCTCAAAGAAAGTACGTGAAGCTATTTTGAGGGCGGCGCAGCAATAGTCTCGTTAGCTGGTGGTGAATTTTGTTATGCATCGGCGGATGTGAGTGATATATTGTTAAAGAGATGTAAAGAGATGTTCTATGGAGGACATTGACACTGGCAGCACTACCCTTGAAGCGCGAAGGTCGGCGAGACATAGTTAAATGTGTTATTTACGTAAGAGTATAAATCGTACTGTACGAAAGATTTAGGGCGAAATTTCAAGGGGTTATTTAAAGGTGTTAAAAGTAATATTTCGGATGGGTTTTCGTGTGATACATGTAGTTTATTAGTAATTATTGTTTGCACGAAATTTGGTGCGTGGTGGTCACCAGACCTCATTAAAATTCTAATTGTTTGTGAGGGGTATAACATGTAATATGCAAAATATAAGGATAATTATATCAATATTATTGTACCATATATATATATATATATATATATATATATATATATATATATATATATATATATATATATATATATATATGGTACAAATATATATATATGGTACAATAATATATATATATATATATATATATATATATATATATATATATATATATATAATAGGTTAATTATATAATGTATGTTATTTTGTAAGAGTTTTTAATAGATTTATGCTTGTAAAATTACGGGAATAAGTTTAGGAACAAATCGTATTTTGATGCAAATTGCAGTGAACATTTGCTGAGTTTATGATGCGCTTATCTGCTGAGGTGATAGGAAAGGTAAATGGGCGATTTCTGCACGGGGTGGTATTAGTTTTAAAATTTCTAATCAGAAGCGGTAAAATTGTACAGAAATAATAAAATGTTAGTTGATTTACGGTGTCGAACAAATTTCATAGCATGAAAGACGTTTTCTAGTGGAACACAGACAGAATGTTTTAAATGTCAGAATGAACCAAGTGTTTTGCGTGCTATAATTCAGTTTTTGCTTGCTATCCCGTTCGAGAACGTATCGATTGCACCTGGAACGGCGTTCAGTGCCCGATCTATGTGGATTTGGAAAGTTTTATGACTATCGTTAACTGCGCCACAGTCGCATTTCGTAGCCTATCGTCCTTTGGTACTGACGGTGATTTTGGATTAACGCATGTTTGGTACAGTACGTGGCCAAGATTGTCATGGAATTCTGCAGAGATGTGACGCTAGAAAACGAGTCACGTGCTGTGCTTGTGCCAGTGAAGTGCTATGATGTGATCAAAGCAAAAAAGTGCTATAAAAAGAGCGCAAAGTCGCTAAAGACGTTTGAAGAGGTAAAGATGACTCTAGAATTTACTTAAATTTGTGTTTATTACGGCATTTAATAAATGTGGCATAATTTTTTCATTTGTGTTACATTTATAAAATGTAAGCTGATAATATGACGTATCCTAGGAGATACATGCTGTTTCATACACCACCACAAAGTACGTATACTATTTTTCTGACAAGCAAATATGGTATTCTGTTTATTATGTTATGTATGTAACTATTATGTTACGTATATCTATCAAATTTGGCGTGACTTAATGTGTCAAATTAGCAGCTAATGTGCCACATTAAGTGGAGTTGTGTAACGTTCCGCATATTTAGGTGAGCTACATCGGCCGCCCAATACTGGTACGAGGTGAGGTGACTTTGGTGTCCGGCTGAGTGCTTGCGGGCCCACGTCCCAGGCGCGCCGCAGCAGCTCCGGCTTCCGGCTAAGTGACCGGTAGGGGCGAGTACAGCACCAAAGGACTGGATGTGGGTAAATCCCACTACAGGGAATTTTGGCGACGGATAGTCACTTAGAAGGACAGACGATGCTCCAAGAAATGGCGGAGTGTTAGACAGAGTTAAAGATAGCTAAGTTAAAGCTACCTGAACTTCCATCGTAAGTCGCAGTTACATGTTAAAGCGAATCTGAATAAGTTTGCGATCTCAGAAAAATGAGGCTATCCAATGGCACAGCAGTAACCTTTAAAATTACAGAAGTTAATATTTCATAGTGAACAAATATTTACACAATGAACTTCTCAATTTTATCAAAACTAGACATTCTTCTGTAGCACCTCATTTCGAAAGCTTCTATTCCGTTCCTATCTAAACTGTTTATCGTCAATGTGACTAGCGATCGAAGACTGAAACGCCATGTTTTATTTAACTCCTCAATTAACAACTTTTTAATCGTTTCATACGATTGCCATAAACGGTATCTCATGTGATTTCATTGGTCAATAGCTATCATCCATGAAAGCTACATGTCCATAACTATTATATTTATTGATTTCTTACGTCTATTATACCTTTTTCATTGTGCAAAGGTTTGTCAGAACTTCGCATACATCACATTTGCACAGTAAATGAACACAGTATCAATACCTCATATTCTGTCATTCTGCTATTAAGAAACTTTGTTTTCTGTCGTTGTTGTTGTGGTCTTCAGTCCAGAGACTGGTTTGATGCAGCACTCCATGCTACCTTATCCTGTGCAAGATCCTTCATCTCTAAGTACCTACTGCAACCTAAATCCTTCTGAATGTGCTTAGTGTATTCATCTCTTGGTCTCCATCTGCGCTTTTTACCCTACACGCTGCCCTCTAATACTAAACTGGTGATCCCTTAATGACTCAGAACATTCCTTCTTCTAGTCAAGTTGAGCCACAAATTTTTCTCCCCAATTCTATTCAGTACGTGATCTACCCATATAACCTTCAGCATTCTTCTGTAGCACCTCATTTCGAAGGCTTCTATTCTCTTCCTGTCTAAACTGTTTATCGTCAATGTTTCACTTCTATGCACGGCTACACTCCGTTCTAATCCTTTCAGAAAAGACTTCCTGACGCTTAAATCTACACTAGCTGTTAACAAATTTCTCTTCTTCAGAAACGCTTTCCTTGACATTGCCGGTCTACATTTTATATCCTCTCTACATCGACCGTCATCAGTTATTTTGCTCCCCAAATAGGAAAACTCATTTCCTAATTTAATTCCCACAGCATCACCTGTTTAATTCGACTACATTCCATTATCCTCGTTTTGCTTTTCTTGGTGTTCACCTTATAGCCTCCTGAGAAGACACTGTCCATTCCGTTAACAGCACTTCCAAGTCTTTTGCTGTCTCTGAGAGAATTACAATGTTATCGGCAAACCTCAAAGTTTTTATTTCTTCTCCGTGGATTTTAATTCCTACTCCAAATTTTTCTTTTGTTTCCATTACTGCTTGCTCAATACACAGATTGAGTAACATCGGGGATAGGCTACAGTCCTGTCCAACTCCATTCCCAACCACTGTTTCCCTTTCACGCCCCTCGACTCTAATAACTGTCATCTGGTTTCTGTGAATAGCCTTTCCCTCCGTGTATTTTACCCCTTCCACCTTCGGAATTTGAGAGTATTCCAGTCAACATTGTCAAAAGCATCAACCGTAATGACTGAATTTCGACAGTCGGCAGAGTCGAGTTCACTTCTCCTTCAACTGGCTGGCTCAACAGAATAGAGGAGTTCGAAGTGACATTTTGCCGTTTTCATGGGCAACATGCAGCCAAGTGAGATGGAGAGATGCAAATGTTAGTATCTACAACCTCTAAGTTTTCCGAAGTGAATCGCAAGTGGTTTCTCTATAACCAAAGACAAGACCTTTCATCAGAATAAGACGTCTGAACACAAAATCTAAAACAGGAAACATAGAAAAACTTGCTGCGAAGAAATATCTTCAGTGATCTGCGTCGTCATCTTCCTAAACTACGACGGCAGGAGTCGCCGTGCGGTTCTAGGCGCTAAAGTCTGGAGCCGAGCGACCGCTACGGTCGCAAGTTCGAATCCTGCCCTGGCATGGATGTGTGTAATGTCCTTAAGTTAGTTAGGTTTAATTAGTTCTAAGTTCTAGGCGACTGATGACCTCAGAAGTTAAGTCGCATAGTGCTCAGAGCCATTTGAACCATTTCCTAAATTGCAGTAAATAGCTACGAAGTAAGGTGTCCTAGCTCTTAGTGTTAAGTCTCTGAAGATAGCTATCATTATGACAGAAAGTGTTTATTTCTTTTAATCTTAGACCTAGGAGATGCTTGATAACGAGCGCCAGCATTTAGCAACACACATTTCATGAGGCTGGTGCTGAATTCTTGCGGTAGAACTGTATTCCAAAGGGAGACCAAGAGGTGAATACACTAAACAGATTCAGAAGGATGGAGGTTGCAGTAGACACTGGGAGATGGAGAAGCTTGCACAGGTGTAAGGTGTCAGGCAAATCCAACACCTTACATGAAAACCCTGACATGATAAGCAAATCCAGTAGTATATCACATAGCTCCGAATAAATCTTGACATTAAATTAACCAAAGTAATACGAGTAACGAGTGAGCAAATGGAATACCACAGACTAACACAAGAATGCCTAAATGCATGTCGTACCTTCCCACCGTGAGGCAGACGCAGTTCCGAGGGGAGAAACGAGGACAGAAGCCGAGAGCAGAACCGTGTTAAGCTAGAAGGCCCTACGATAAGGGAGGGGCTGGGCACCCACGCTACGACCCTACCTGTACGACTACACAACGCGCACGTTTTAGCGTGAGGCTTTTTCGCGTCTCAGGTACGTCAAAGACAACCCCCAGCCCATGTTAAAAGCTAGAGCCCTCCAGAAAAGCAGTATAGATCTTACGATAACACAAAAAGGGCCACTACCACCCGCAAGTTTTAGCGTGAGACTTTTTCGCGTGTCTATTACATTAGGACAATCCTCCAGCCCATTTAAAAGATAGAGCCCTCCAGAAGAACAGTATAGATCTCACGATAACACTAAAAGGAGAACACCAGCAACAGGTTTTAGCGTGAGACTTTTTAGCGTCTCTGTTACGTTGCAAACTTTAAAAAACATTGCCCCGCCACGAAAAGAATAACGTTTCTTATCGGATACACATAATTTTTGTAGGCGGAGCTTAAGGTTAACATTGAGACCCTGATTGGTCAGATGAAAACATAGCCAGATAGGAGGGTTGGTTCCGAGACGGCGAGCTGGATGGCTGCTGCGCCGGCCGCTGCCGCCCTGAAGCTGCTTAAACACCGACAAGGTAATGAACGCACGCGATGCCGCATTTTTGAGCCCATAAGGCTTCACTCAGAACTGCAGAAGTCTCATCTGCTACACCCCTTTTTTGCGTAATACTAGTGTCGATCGTTAATTAAAACTCATGGTGTTCACATTTACCGCTTGAAGAAAAGATCTGAAACACGATGATTTTTCTATTTTATAGTTATTGAGAAGCCACATCAACCACTGTAATTTACGACAGGTTAGACAAGTAATTAAAGATAATTGAGGGTCACTGTAGACCATTTTGATAGTTTTCTCTTTTGTGAAACTTAATTTAAACCTAGATTATAGATTTGATATGGCATAGGTCATCCTTCGATCGATTGTAGAACTTGGAAACCCATTTAGGGAATATTCGTTCACATTTTTGTTGAACGCAGTTGGTTTTTTTACCATCCGGTATTAAAACATTTCCTTTTGTCAATAGTGCAATTTATAAACGATGTTTTGTGAGTGGAATAAAATTTCCAATGGTAAACTTAACTGCTTTTTCGACGTTATTTTACCAGCTAACTAAAAATAGGAAAGCCTTGAACCCTTTCCACTAAATTTAGTTAGTATTAAGATTCTTTCACAGGGAGTGCAGTGGAGCTGACGCTGAAATCATTAAGTGTTTGGTTATATCATCGCTAGTCTCACTGAACTCTTCTGAATTCTACATGTCATGTGTGGTCTGGCGTCTCCTTACCAGCAACAGGTCCCAGGTTCAAACTAGTTAATTCCCTAAAAAACACGCTCAGAGCGTCGTTGCGCGAAAGTGGTAGAGAGACACGATATAGAACAAACAGACACCACCATGAATGTTTAGTCAGGATAGAGTAGCATGGAGAGCTGCATCAAACCAGTCTGTGGACTGAAGACCACAACAACAACAACGACGGTTGATGTAATATGAATCCGGAAGAGGTTCTCTGACACGGAACTGTCAGTTAGCATGTATTTAAATTTTATGTAGCCAGCAAGATATTTTAGTGCATCTTGGGATTCACGGTCATCATTGGTTGCTGGTTCGTAACTAGGTTCAAAATGGTTTAAATGGCTCTGAGCACTATGAGACATCTACGGCCATGAGTCCCCTAGAACTTAGAACTACTTAAACCTAACTAACCTAAGGACATCACACAACACCCAGCCATCACGAGGCAGAGAAAATCCCTGACCCCGCCGGCATTCGAACCCGGGAACCCGGGTGCGGGAAGCCAGAACGCTACCGCACGACCACGAGATGGGGGCTGGTAACTAGGGAACTGCAGAAGATCTCGATCTTGTTCGCAGTAGTTATTGAAATCCAAGTCAACTGTCGTATTTCCAGTTATGTAGATACACAACTCGCTTGTGATAAACTATAAAAAGTCCTATTCAGTTTCTTCTATTGGAGAAACTTGTGACAGCTCCCCACTAGTACTCTCTAAAACTGATGTTTCTGCTGATAAGAGGATCTCTTCTGCATTTCCAGTCAATATCAGAAGCCTCATTCTATTATTCACTTAGAAAGTTGTTGGTTTGTACAACGAGCCCAACCATGAATTTTAGAAAAAACGTACATCAAATGGTCTTGATGTAGCCTGGAAGTCAAGATGTACGGAGCTTCCACATTCTTTGTGTCACTGTGAAGACCAAAGAGAGAATTTATTGAAACTATGAAACCGTTCTGGAACTTCAACAGGCATACCTTTCTTCCACAACGCATGTTAGAACAATCCTCGAGGAACCGTTTTAGTTTGTTCTTCTCTCCTGTCTTTGAAAATCAGAGTCATAGGCACTTCGAAGGGATGTGTTATATCCTTAGAGATGTCATTGATCAGTTCAGTTAACTTTCCTTTGTTTAGTAGATGTTTAACAGGTCGGGCACAATGGTGTGAAAGCAGCCGCGTTGCCATTCCCACACTAGGCAGGGCTCGTCCTCTTACGTGAGCCTCCGAAATGTGATGTATGACGCTTAAGTCGCTGCTCTGTGTTGGTAACAGATTTTCAAGAAGCTTCTTCTTCAAGGCTGTGGTGTTGGGTAGAGTTACCCTGTCATCTAAAACGTGGTTCCTAAGCAATTTAAGCAAATGCGGGACATCACAGAAAACCCACTCTCTTCTCGGTAGATCCATAAGGTTTGAAAAGTAGGGTTTTGTTGTGGAAACTCTAGGCTGCTCTACATATACATCTACATCATACTCCGCAACCTACCTAATAGTGTGTGGCGGAGGGTGCTTTCGGTACCACTATCTGATCCCTCCAACCCTGTTCCACTCGCGAATAGTGCGTGGGAAGAATGGTTGTCGGTAAGCCTCTGTATTGGGTCTAGTTTCTCGAATTTTCTCCTCGTGGTGAATACGTGAGATGTATGTGGGTGGAAGCAATATGTTGTCTGCTGTCCGAAATTTCAGTAGTATGCACAACGTCTCTCTCGTAACGTCTGCCAGTGTAGTTTGTTTAGCCTCTCGCCACCTAAACGATCCTGTGACGAAAGGTTCCGCTCTTCGTTGGATCTTCTCTATCTCCTCTATCAGTCCTACCTGATACGGATCCCACATAGATAAACAATTCTCAAGAATCGGGCGAACAAGCGCCTTGTAAGCGACTTCTTTCGTGGATGAGTTACATTCCCTTAAGATTGTTCGGATGACTCTGAGTCTTGTGTCTGTTTTTCCCACTATTTGTTTTATATTGTCATTGCACTTAAGGTCGCTCTGGATAATTACGCCTGGATATTTTACGGCAGACGCTGTCTCCAGCTGTTTGTCATCAGTAGCGTAGCTGTACAGTAGGCGATTTCTTTTCCTATGTATGCGCAATGTGTTAGATTTATTTACGTTTAGGGTCAACTGCCAGAGTCTGCACCATTCATCAGTTCTCTGCTGGTCGTTCTGCAAATGCTTGCTATCTTCTGGCGTTGCTACTCTGGTATAAGCCACTGCATCATCAGCGAATAGCCTTAAAGAGCATCCGACGCTTTCTTCTAGAGCATTTATATACACTGTGAACAGCAACAGTCCTATCACACTCCCCTGTGGTAGTCTGGGTATTATCTTTACCTCCGTCGATTTAATTCCGTTAAGAGCGACGTGATGAGTTCTATCTGCAAGAAAGGTTCAAAATGGCTCTGAGCACTATGGGACTCAACTGCTGTGGTCATCAGTCCCCTAGAACTTAGAACTACTTAAACCTAACTAACCTAAGGACATCACACACATCCACGCCCGAGGCAGGATTCGAACCTGCGACCGTAGCAGTCGCACGTGCAAGAAAGTCTTGAGTCCAATCGCAGATCTGCTCCGATACTCCGGAAGCTCGTATTTTTTTTCTTTTTTTTTCACTTAACGGCAATGCGGGATGCTGTCAAGTGCCTTACTGAAGCCAAGAAGCACGGCATCAGCCTGAGCGCCGTTGTCCACTGCGCTGTGGATCTCATGGATGAATAGAGCGAACTGAGTTTCACAAGATCTCTTCCAGACCCTTCAGTTCTTGCCTCCCATATCACAAATTACTGCTGCAGTTTGGGTTACAGCTGCTTCTACTTGCGGGGTCAAGGGTAACTCACTATTCATGGTACTATCGAAGTTAAAATATACAAGCTGTTTCCACGATGACAAGAAACCACTGGTTCGAGTTTTTTTTTGTGTGTCCTAAAATCTCATCATCTGGTGAGGCAAAGCACACGTGAACATCAGTATTCACCTTGTCAAAACAGAGGACTCCTATCTCCTCTAGAGATTTGTATATTTCTGTCGTAGCTTTCAAAAGATCCAGCGCTTCTTTCAGAATTACAGGCCTGGACTGGAATTATTCGGCCCGTTTCTGAAGTTTTGATTGGCAATGAAAAAGGTAGTTCTTTTTGAGCAATTAAGTGAAGTCTTTGGGTGAGAAGGATGAGAGCAGTGACTTTCGGGCCCCTCTTCTCTCTGTTTTTATTACTAACTGAAGATTGAACCTCGCCTGATGTGAAACGCTGAGATACGCGGCTATTTAGATTATCCCCAATTTGTTGGTTTACTACAGAAGCAGCACATCCAGAAAGTGCCACAGCATACTTAGAACACTTCGCTTTCAGGACTTCGATATTTCTTTTCAAAGCTCAGTTTTCTTTCCTCAGCAGTTGCACTTCAGTTTGTAATCTAGTTCCTGTCTAAAAATAGCGCCAAGGTCAAGAACTACCCCTGTTATGGCCGACCAGGTTTACATTTTCCTCGGAGAGAACAAAACTCCTAAAGTAGACAGCGCAGTATTTTGTAGTCTTCTCTTTTCACGTCCATGATCTCTTGCTAATGTTACCTTAGAAGAAAAGAAAACTATGCATAGTAACTCGTTTCTAAACAAAATGAATATCTGGCAGTTACTGCACGTTGTTCGTGCTGGTAGTTATGACTAGCTCGAGCACCGAGCGGAGTGGCCGTGCGGTTTGAGTCGCCATGTCACGGATTGCGTGGCCCCTCCCGCCGGAGGTTCGAGTCCTCTCTCGGGCACGGGTGTGTGTGTGTTTTTCTTAGCAGAAGTTAGTTTAAGTAGTGTGTAACTCTAGGGTTCAAATGGTTCAAATGGCTCTGAGCACTATGGCACTCAACATCTTAGGTCATAAGTCCCCTAGAACTTTGAACTACTTAAACCTAACTAACCTAAGGACATCACACACACCCATGCCCGAGGCAGTATTCGAACCTGGAACCGTAGCAGCCCCGCGGTTCCGGACTGCAGCGCCAGAATAGCACGGCCACCGCGGCCGGCTAACTCTAGGGACCGATGACCTCAGCAGTTTGGTCCCTTAGGACTTCACACACGTTTGAACACTGACTAGCTTGAGAGCATCTCCATGACAATTTGGAACTTTTTGTGACATCACAACGTCAGCCTGTAATTGTCTTTTCAAAGACGACACTAGAATGTCGTTTTTTAAGTCCCGTTCATGATCTTTGGGTAGGAAATAATCAGAACAATCGTTGGATTATTCACGTTAACAGGAACAATTGTTTTACAGCGTGGCACCAACTTGCGGCCGGCCGCGGTGGTCTCGCGGTTCTAGGCGCGCAGTCCGGAACCGCGCGACTGCTACGGTCGCAGGTTCGAATCCTGCCTCGGGCGTGGATGTGTGTGATGTCCTTAGGTTAGTTAGGTTTAACTAGTTCTAAGTTCTAGGGGACTGATGACCTAAGATGTTACGTCCCATAGTGCTCAGAGCCGTTTTTGAACCAACTTGCGCTGTTTTTCTCTGCCTTTCGGAAATGACGATAATTTTTTTAAATTTATTTATTGCCAAATTATAGACCTGTTACCTAATGTTTAAAACAGGTCGTACATCTTACAATTTTCGTTTGACGATAAGTGACATCCACAGTTTTACTTGAAACATTTCTGCATTCGGCAGTAGCACAAACGACCTCTACTTTTGCTCGTAGTACTACAATCGGCCAGCAACAAGAACAGCTAACGAGGAACTGCTTTCTACTTATTTCAACGGAGAGATTGGGAATTATTTGCATTAACAGTGCACGTGTAGTGTTGTCGCCTCTCGCTTTCCGTATTCTAACGACGTCACGCCGTTTGGTCAGCAGTCTGCGCGGGAAGTGTGTGTGGTGCGCCCTGACCGTCTCTATTCTGGAACACTCCGTCCGCACACTGCAGATTTAACGCCTCATTCGTCTGTAAAACGGCGACTCGTCGGACCACATAGTCAGCTGTTGTCCAGTTTCTGTGTTGTATGGTCCTCTGGCGGCGAGCAGTTTGATGTGCGGCCTCTTGCCACGTACCGCCGGCCGCTGTGGCCGAGCGGTTCTAGGCGCTTCAGTCCAGAACCACGTTGCTGCTACTCTCGCAGGTTCGAATCCTACCTCAGGCATGGATGTATGCGACGTCCTTAGGTTAGTTAGGTTTAAGTAATTCTAAGTCCAGGGGACTGATGACCTCAGATGTTCAGTCACATAGTGGTTAGAGATATTTTAACCATTTTTTGCCACGCATCACAAACCAAATGTGCGTTGCGTCACACATTACCCTCCGCAGTGTTCCCCCCGAAACTGGTTGGCATGGAACAGCAGCAACTGCTGCCGGGCTTGAAGCCGGTTGTTAGAGACGATATACACTCCTGGAAATTGAAATAAGAACACCGTGAATTCATTGTCCCAGGAAGGGGAAACTTTATTGACACATTCCTGGGGTCAGATACATCACATGATCACACTGACAGAACCACAGGCACATAGACACAGGCAACAGAGCATGCACAATGTCGGCACTAGTACAGTGTATATCCACCTTTCGCAGCAATGCAGGCTGCTATTCTCCCATGGAGACGATCGTAGAGATGCTGGATGTAGTCCTGTGGAACGGCTTGCCATGCCATTTCCACCTGGCGCCTCAGTTGGACCAGCGTTCGTGCTGGACGTGCAGACCGCGTGAGACGACGCTTCATCCAGTCCCAAACATGCTCAATGGGGGACAGATCCGAAGATCTTGCTGGCCAGGGTAGTTGACTTACACCTTCTAGAGCACGTTGGGTGGCACGGAATACATGCGGACGTGCATTGCCCTGTTGGAACAGCAAGTTCCCTTGCCGGTCTAGGAATTGTAGAACGATGGGTTCGATGACGGTTTGGATGTACCGTGCACTATTCAGTGTCCCCTCGACGATCACCAGAGGTGTACGGCCAGTGTAGGAGATGGCTCCCCACACCATGATGCCGGGTGTTGGCCCTGTGTGCCTCGGTCGTATGCAGTCCTGATTGTGGCGCTCACCTGCACGGGGCCAAACACGCATACGACCATCATTGGCACCAAAGCAGAAGCGACTCTCATCGCCTGTCGCGACACCACTGGAGGCGGGCTGCACGATGTTGGGGCGTGAGCGGAAGACGGCCTAACGGTGTGCGGGACCGTAGCCCAGCTTCATGGAGACGGTTGCGAATGGTCCTCGCCGATACCCCAGGAGCAACAGTGTCCCTAATTTTCTGGGAAGTGGCGGTGCGGTCCCCTACGGCACTGCGTAGGATCCTACGGTCTTGGAGTGCATCCGTGAGTCGCTGCGGTCCGGTCCCAGGTCGACGGGCACGTGCACCTTCCGCCGACCACTGGCGACAACATCGATGTACTGTGGAGACCTCACGCTCCACGTGTTGAGCAATTCGGCGGTACGTTCACCCGGCATCCCACATGCCCACTATACACCCTCTCTCAAAGTCCGTCAACTGCACATACGGTTCACGTCCACGCTGTCGCGGCATGCTACCAGTGTTAAAGACTGCGATGGAGCTCCGTATGCCACGGCAAACTGGCTGACACTGACGGCGGCGGTGCACAAATGCTGCGCAGCTAGCGCCATTCGACGGCCAACACCGCGGTTCCTGGTGTGTCCGCTGTGCCGTGCGTGTGATCATTGCTTGTACAGCCCTCTCGCAGTGTCCGGAGCAAGTATGGTGGGTCTGACACACCGGTGTCAATGTGTTCTTTTTTCCATTTCCAGGAGTGTATGACACCCGTCTGTAGCTCCTGTAGGTTAAAATGTTTTTAGGACCACTTGTCGAACGCCTTGATAGATGGTTGGAATTGATTTTCCATTCCTTGTAGACACTTTGGAGCTTCCACGTTGATATACAGGTTGAGCTGTGCTGACCCCAGCTTATGCGTTGCTTTAAAACTTGGCTGTTGCTCTGCGTTTGGTTTCCCGCGGTTATTGCGGCTATGCCGTGGTTCCTCCTCTTTCTCCGTGTGGCAGCAGTGGTGTGTATCGATATTTGCACCGTGTACCATCTTTGGACTGGTGCTTATAGTTCCCGCTTGGCGGTGTGCAGCCAGTCGGTCGGTTGGAGTGGATCAGCAAGCAAGTCTCCAAGCAGCCCATCGGCCGGGCCTGCTGGTGGTTTCTGCGCAGTGTCGGAGCGTGTGGGGGCTGTTGCGAGTGCTGCGAGGTTCGTGGCTCACCGACCCTGGACATGAAAGTTGAGTGGTGATTTAACTACCGAAGCCGCATCTGTTCACATTGTCCTGTTGGTTAGTGGTTCGCTGTTGGTGGTATTCCTGGGGGCAACATCGAGTGTTCGTGTTGGTGAAGATTTAGATGCTGCTTGGTGGAACTAACTACATTTGTCGAATTGCAATTCAAGTGCACCAGCGGAATTTTCTGCCTTGTGGCCGTTAGTGTTCCGGTTACCTGACCTGGCCCCTGACGTAAATTCAAGCAGTTTCCTTTCCTCACCTGTTGTCGGTGTCGAACATAGCGTGTAGTTTTTGACAGCTTAATGTATATTTGGTTGTGGGCGGCTGTGTCTGTAACGTTTTGGCTTTGGAATCCTCGTATATTGGTTGATGGTTATCAAGTCGTCGGTGGGTCCCTGACTGTCTCTTAGTTGTGTTGCCGGCAGATCGAGTGTAGTTGGGCTGACTTCTTGTCTCACCAAAGCGAACGTAAAATTTCAAGGCTAGACAAAGCCCCCTGGAAACTTTTGAGTGCCGTTGCCTATATTGCCTTTCTTATTGGCGTTTGATTGAGTATTTTTAATGGCTCATAGCCGATGGTTGGGATTTGTATTCTTGTGTTTTTAAAATCAAAGGCCTTCAGCCGTTTTAAAAGTAAGTTTTCTAAATTGGGCAAGTGTTACCTTTTGGAAGATAAAGCTGTGGGCTTTCTGCCTGTTGATAATTTATTGTCGTGTATTGTTTTCAAAAGCATCGGCCTTCAGCCACTTCAAGTTTTAAGATTCTTACTTATCAAGTACTACTTTCTTTCAACATAAAGCTGTGGGCCTTCTGCCTGTTGAAAATTTATTGTAGTTGTGTCGTTCTTAAAATGATGGGCCTTCAGCCACTTCAAAATTTTGGATTCCTACTTATCAAGTCTTACATCACTTGGGCTTAAATACTATTTGAGGTTAAAGGCTTTAGGCCTTCTGTCTTGTAAAATTGGCTGCATTTTTTTTTTTTTTTTTTTTTACAAAGGACTTCAGCCGTTTTGAAGTAAGGTTTCTTATTGGTCATAAAGCCTGGGCCTTCTGCCTATTGAACGGTTATTGTAGCTATCTTGTTTTAAATTTATGGGCCTTCAGCCGCTTTTGGAATTAAAGAGGTTTTTCTGGCGATAGTCAAACTTAGAAGCAGAGCTGTATTGTTTGGACAACTAAATAAAATATAATGTTTGGAGTATGACTCACAGCCGCTCATTTTGGCCCCCCCTTCCACAATTCCTACTACTTGTCCTGTCCTGCGGGTTCAGCCATATCGAGCAATTTCATTCACTGCGTGGTCGTGAGGACGTCTAAACATGACAGCTCCCTCCGAGCTGCCATTCTGTCACGTCTGCACGTCGGCCGATCTAGCTGCGATGATTACTTACAGTGGACCACGCAATTTCAAATGGCTCTGAGCACTATGGTACTTAACATCTTAGGTCATCAGTCCCCTAGAACTTAGAACTACTTAAACCTAACTATCCTAAGGACATCACACACATCCATGCCCCAGGCAGGATTCGAACCTGCGACCGTAGCAGTCCCGCGGTTCCGGACTGCAGCGCCCAGCACCGCAAGACCACCGCGGCCGGCACGCAATTTCACTACCGTGGCTTACGTCACTGGCGGAGGGTCACGTGGGCGCCTGGTTCCAGGCCTTCAAAGCGGAGACTGCGCTTTTCTAAGAGGATCGAGATTTCGTCCGATGCGCTTCCTTACGAGTGGCAGACGATACAGGGACAGGTACACTGAGCGGGAGTGCGCTGCTAGCGGTGGGTCGACGGCTGCTGCTGCTGCCGGCGTGTGTCTGGTGGCACTGCGCCAGCTGCCGACCTCAGCGAATGCACAGAGCGGACAAACAGGCGCGCCGGAAGTTGCGGGCGAACGCTGTCCTCTCTGCGGTCACCCACCGTCAATGTAACATTGTTAAAATACATTGTAAGGGGAACAGTCATCGTTCATTCCGTTGTAATTGCAATTTTAGAAAGAGTCGTATTCGTGCCTTGCTGGAGGAATGGCATTTGGCGAAAAGAGTGCAAGCCTGCTGCTTCTTACTTCACAAGCAGCGCACATTACTATACGTTTTTCATGAAAGACAGTATTATTCTTCAGTTCAGCATATTTCGATGAATCTGCACCTGAGATAGGCCTCGATCCTTAGCTAAGTACAAGGAAAAGGAGTCCTGCACCTTAGGTGGTCAACCGCGTATTTATGTTTGGTAGGAAAATGATTGATATGATTACTTAATGTTTTCCCGGTTTCGGCAGAATTAGGTATTTTTCAAAAGATGGCTCTGAGCTCTATGGGACTAAGCTGCTGTGGTCATCAGTCCTCTAGAACTTAGAAATACTTAAACCTAACTAACCTAAGGACATCACACACATCCATGCCCGAGGCAGGATTCGAACCTGCGACCGTAGCAGTCGCACGGTTCCGGACTGCGCACCTAGAACCGCGAGACCACTGCGGCCGGCAATTAGATATTTTTAAGTAAGCTGAAACGTTCCTCTCGCCCGCCGTGGGAGTTGGGTAATTGCGTGCGTGGCGCAGTGAGAACCCAGCCCTGGATCCATGGCCAGAACCCGCGGTGCATTGCTCGAGGTGGTGGGGGTTGGGGAGGGGGGGGGGGGGGGAGTGGCGATGTGCGGTGCACCACTGATACTGCTGCTGCTGCTGTTGCCCACACTGTGCCGTTTGTGTGTGTGTGTGTGTGTGTGTGTGTGTGAGAGAGAGAGAGAGAGAGAGAGAGGCGGGGAAAGGAGGGGGAGGAGGGGAGGGGAATTCTACTGGGGATAGCGGATCTAACGATCATGACGAGGAAATCAGAGAAACTAAATCTGGTACATAGCTTCAACCGCGCGATTTTCATACCCAAGCGGCATTCGTGAATGTAGCTGCAAAAATAAAGGACGCGCGGGGCCAGTGCGAAGAAAAGTACCCGCCATCACACACCGCATGTGACTTCCGGAGTACAGGTGCAGATGGAGAAGTCCCCTGCAGTTCTCTGCATTGCTACATTGTCCAGTCGACGCTGACCCGACACAATGGGTTAGTATTTGCACTACTCCCACACTACTAATAAATGTCCTCTCGCAGGTTGAGCCGGCCGAGCGGTTCTAGGCGCTTCAATCTGCAACCGCCCGACTGCTATGGTCGTAGGCTCGAATCCTGCCTCGGGCATGGGTGTGTGTGATGTCCTTAGGTTATTTAGGTTTAAGTAGTTCTAAGGTCTAGGGGACTGATGACCTCAGATGTTAAATCCCATAGTGCTCGGAGTCATTTGAACCACTTGAGAGTCTCAGTACCTTCAGAATGAATCCACGATCCGACGACTGGACTGGTAACTGTTCATAGGCCCACAAGCTGCGACATTGAGTAGTGCTACTGACAACATGACTCGTGCATATGGTGCTATTTACATATATTTGACGATGCCGGTGCTGACTTTGCATTTAACATTTGCCGATGCCACTACGGCTGCAGTACATTAGGTCTTTGTTTTTAAAAACAGATCTGATGATGGGCATTATAGACTGAAAACGATAATCTCTTAACAAAAATGTTTGTGACTATAGACTTAAATTAAAGGAAACGTATTGTTCATCGACGGTCTCCAGCTTGTTTCTGATGGCTCCGCCTATCATCTCCACCAAAACAAAGCAGAGTGACAGTTCAACGAGCCAATGTCCTTGCCGCAATGGTAACACCGGTTCCCGTCAGATCACCGAAGTTAAGCGCTGTCGGGCTGGGCTAGCACTTGGATGCGTTATCATCCTGTTGGCAGGCGGGTGCACTCAGCCCTTGCGAGGCACTCTGAGGAGCTACTTGATTGAGAAGTAGCGGCTGCGGACCCGTAAATTGGCATCCGGCCGGGAGAGTTTGGTGTTGGCCACATGCCCTTCCATATCCGCATCCAGTGACGCCTGTTCTAAGTGTTCTAATGTGTGTGAATTCCTAACGGACCAAACTCTTAAGGTTATCGGTCCCTAGACTTACACACTACTTAAAATATGCTAAGAACAACACACAAACCCATGTCCGAGGGAGGAGACAGTGCGGACCCTGTGCGTTCAGGATGACACGGTGGTCGGTCGGTGCCGTTGGGTCAACACTGCCTGTTCGCGCGGAGTTCAGTTTTTTAACAGTTCAAGATAACTGAAGGAAAAGTTTCCACAGCAAATAAATATAGCTTATTGCCTCCAGTTCGCCAAGTGTGCTTCGCTCACGTAAGACCACCGTCCACCCAGCTACTTGCCTCCGAAGTGTAATAAGAGGTCTGTACCTACTGAGCGCAATTTCGCGGACTCCTTAAGTTTCCAGTACTCGAAGGAAGAAGTTGGATGATCATCTACTCCCGACCAGGGAAGTATACCATGACATCACCTCATCCGCCGCTGAAGGCAAATGACTGGTCTCCTACACATCGACTTTTTCGACTTTTCGATTTCGCGAGCTCCTAGCCACTACTCCACGAAACTGTCAATTCTTATTGCCAGCACAGTTCATTAGCTACTCGCACACAGCATTACAGTCATCTCGCTGATTTGCCACGCGGAACTTCGACTCGAATCGCCAGAAAAGTTTACTAATCTCCTGGCCGTAAGTCACGCGGTTTCACCAAGGCACAAAATACGTCACCCCCACGGCCGTGACCATACGGCCATCAGCGACAGTTTATTTCAAGACTGGGCCAGTACACAGCTAGACAATCAACAGAGTCAAACTTCCCGACATTTTGTTGAGTGATAAGATATGATGCACCATAAACTATGTTCAATTAACCTGGCTCTGTCAGCGTCCAAATACAAACATTTAAAATAATTAAGGTGGCGTGCCATCTCACATGCGTCTCATCTCAGTTAAGCCCCGACGTATTCCCCTTGCGATGAAACTGTCTCTGAGTTTCACTGAAGCAAGCTGCAAATTGACATTCACCTACCTCAGATCGGCGTCTGCTCAGTTTCCATTCACTCTGCAACGTAGATACTTACAAGGTGATGGAAAAGCAACGTTCATGAAGACAGCAGCTAATATTTACAATTACTGAGGCCGCGTAAATCTCGTTACGATTGTTCCTGTAAATATTCATAATAAATTTTCGGGTGGAAAACGGAGTCCTCATCTTCACTGCAAGTTCGGAAATATGGTAAAAGTAGGTTTTACTTTCTTTGCTTAAACATGTGGCATTAGCCCACATTTTGTATGGAAAACTACTGTTATAAGTTCCCAGTTTATGTCACACGTAAAGCAGCCAGAGTTCTCGTAAGTCTATTCCGAGAATAAACACCCGAATATACAGTCACTTTCTACACACAACGTTGATTTCTTACATAAGTCATTCAGTGGATTTCTTTCACAAATATTGCACGCCAAATATATTCTGTAGAAGAACACAGAACATCGCCACGCGGAATTTTCTAAGTCCAATAAGTCACACGCGTATATCTCCCTAACAAAATATCCCACAACTCTCAAACTTTTACAACATATTCGTAGCAATAAAGGCTACCATTACAAATCCATCTGAACGCGAAGGACCGAACACTTCTTCATCTTACACATTTTACGGACGGACACATTTAACATGACCTTCGCGTCTGAATAGCTAATCCGCGACTCTCTCAATGCCGTTGCTCACAGCGCATATACTACTTGATAGAGCGCGGGAAGACTTCACTGTGACTGGTTGATCAAATAAACAGCCAACCAGATCAATTTTTCAAGGTCATATTCGCACCTAAACAGTTTTGAGCCAATCACTACATCAGATTCATTGGCGTCGCTTCGACAAGCAGATTATTACTACAATGTTTATTAACTGAAACTAAATGAAAATTAATCTTGAGATAACTTTAGGGAAACATTACTCTACAAATAACTATTCTGGCTGCCTTCTTAGAAAAACAAGTACACTTGAACATACGTCATCACCAATGTGGGTACAAATAACTTTCCCACGCTATGGTTGCATAATGCATTACATGAAATTAATCTTGAAATTTAACGTATGTCCCACATACACACACTCACTCTCTCTCATTTACTCCGACAACGACATAAGACACAAATAATAATTTCGTCTGAATTTTATATTACGAAAATGAAAATGAAAATTTTAATATGAAAATCTCAGTTAATTAATTCTGAACACTGAGAGTTGCGTTTATGTTTTCAAATACTACCAAAAGATAAACTATTATAGTTCCTAACTGAATTTAATTCCATAAGTGCAGGTTTTTGCTATTTTAGGTAATTTTCTCTAATTTTGAAAATACTCCAGCCAGAAAGATGAGATCTTGCAACCAGCTTCTTTTTAGTAACAAAAGGCTACATATTAAGTTTTATCAAAATTGAATAATATTTAGTATCGTTTATTTAGATCCTTAGTGGCTTGAATATTCTGTCGCTGGAACTGACACAAGTAACACTTCCCACGGCCGTGCTAGCGACAGGAGCGAGTGAATCACGCCGAGATACGAGCGGCTGTAACCGCCACCGGCTCCAAAGCTACCAGCTAGAACTGCATTACAACACTTCTGCGGATTAACTCGCGAAGTTACACCCTCCAGACAATAGACTGTCGTTTGGACTTATAATTTTTGTTACATCTGTGTCGTCAGACAAGCCAAGTTACCAATTATTTTCCTAGCCAAGTTGTAGTGTCCTACATCAGTTAGGCCGGTGCAAACGGTTCCGGAACACACTGCAGTAATTCTCCCTTGATTCTTTCTCTTAGAAAATGTGTTTTTCTGATGAACTGTTTTTCTTTCCTCGGTCGTCCAATCCTTGAGCTCGCCCACATATTGTTCCCAAGAGGTGTCTGCCTTCGGGTACTGCGTCTTACTTCCAGTTTGCGCCTCACGTATTCTTACACTGGCTTTCGGAGCACTTTCTGCCGACGTGCCCGCCACAATCAAGCCCCGCCCCTGGGGTTGGGCCACCCCACATACACAGCGTGGGTCCGCTCCTGCCGCCGCCCGCTAGCGGCAATTCTGGTTCCAATATTTGATTAAAACCGAAGTATCTCGCCACCTGCAACTCTGATCACCATGCGGTTTCCACCAAACGCTCTTAAATAAACGACCGGCAACCTTACACCTCCTCTTCCAACCTCTTTCACCTGTTGCTCAATCCTTATGCTCGCAACAACAAGAATATCAGCAGTGAGTAATTGTAAATCTCACTCATGTCTCACAGTTTAATGTATTCTCAAAGGCAAAACCTAGATACTTCGTTGAATGACAATCTCTGGGTAAGTTCATTTGGGTGTAAAAGAAATCCAGAATTATTGTCTAAACGCCTCACACGTTTTATTGTTCAGGATCAGTCAGTGGCGGTTTTCGCTAATACAACTGGGTGGGGGCGGTCACATGCTGATTCGCTGTTGTCCACAAAAATTAGAATTATTGCAAGGTTTGTATGAAACACGCTCAATACATTCGCTAAAAATAACATTAGTTACAGCTATACGTGATCAAGAAGCCTACTTAAGTTATAGTACACAAAATCTATTTTTCAGTTTTTCTTTCAAGGCCACAAGTCAGTAACCTATTCATTGAAATTGGATATGTTATGTCTTTTACTACCATGAGCGTTATCAATGCACTCACCCTAGTTCCAGTCACTGTGCTCCTTAAACGTACCTGGATCTCTTCAGAGCAGAATAGCATCCCTCACCCCACGGTGAGTCTTATTCATGTGGAAAGGTTACAGATTTCTGAAAGCGTTGTCTCCAGATCGATTCGAGCTATTAACAGGAGGTGGTTTGAAACGTCCCCTTAGAAAAGTTATTGAATTACTGTGCTGGTAAACCCCTTACATTATTTGATTTTCAAACAGCTGAGCCGTTCGACTGAATCTGCTGTGGGTTTGCACTGTTGTGGCCCATTACCTGTCTGCGTGTCGAGAGTCAGCACTGTCTTTCCGTTGGAAGGACAACACTACTTAAAGACTGCATGGAAACCCGCTACTCCCGTGTGCATTTTCTTATACTGCTCAGACTTTGTGCATAAAATTGTAATTAATACTGTGATGAATGATCAGGACTGTCTTTATGGACTGTGAGAAAATTTTAGCTTTTGACCAACATTGTATCAATAAGTGTGTGCATCTGATTTCTTTGTTATTGTAATTATGAATTTTTTTTTCAAATCTGTATTGGCCACTGCCCAAAACAATTTGTAAATTTTTTTGTGGGGAGCTGTTTAGGTTATTATGTTAGTAACGCCACGTAGCGCTCTGTATGAAAATCACTGGATGTGCTGTGTGAAGTATGTGACTAGTTTGCATTATTGTAATTTGCTATTGTAGTGTTGGGCCGTTGGCTGTTAACAGCGCGTAGCCTTGCGCAGTTGGAGGTGAGCCGCCAGCAGTGGTGGATGTGGGGAGAGAGATGGCGGTGTTTTGAGAGCGGATGATCTGGACGTGTGTCCATCACAGACAGTAAATTTGTAAGACTGGATGCCATGAACTAAGACTGGATGCCATGAAATGATATATATATAATGACTTTTGAACACTATTAAGGTAAATACATGGTTTGTTCTTTATCAAAATCTTTCATTTGCTAACTATGCCTATCAGTAGTTAGTGCCTTCAGTAGTTAGAATCTTTTATTTAGCTGGTAGTAGTGGCGCTCGCTGTATTGCAGTAGTTCGAGAAACGAAGATTTTTGTGAGGTAAGTGATTTGTGAAAGGTATATAACCTATACCTTTCACAAATCACTTACCTTAGTTAGGGCCATTCTTTTGTAGGGATTATTGAAAGTCAGATTGCGTTGCGCTAAAAATATTGTGTGTCAGTTTAGTGTTGATCAGAATAGGTAAAGAGCGAAATGTCTGAGTATGTTCAGTTCGGCTCAGCTGTTTGAAAATCAAATAATCTAAGGGCTTTACCAGCACAGTAATTCAATAACTTTTCTAAGGGGACGTTTCAGGTTAATAGTCCCACTCACGATCCGGAAGTCTTGACGTCTGCAGAAAATGACTAGTTAATTTTCGGACGTTCGTCCATTAAATATGAACATCCTTCTACGGTCTGTGAGATCAGCTGAACAATGAGTCAATTTTCATATGCCGCAAAGCTCTCAGAGTCGAAAAGAGGTTAACTTCCATCGTTTTTCATATTTTCATATTTTGCAAGACTCTCAGTATCAGAAAGAGATGCTGCAGAGTTCAACAACCGTACTATGTTTCTGGAAGAAAGACTGTCTGCAGAGAATTTTGAATTTAGTGGAGCGGGATTTTTTTGTTATAGATATAATGCAAAACTGTGTAAACTTTACGCAGATTTAATGTGCCATCAGTGCCATCGTTGCCGATTATTTCACGTAAGTACCTGTACTTCAAGTGCTTAAAATGTGTGGCACTGCCATTGCGTGAATCGGCTCCATGTACATTCTTTTCTCTTAAGAAATGTGAAGGATAGTTGTGAAAGAGATATGAATCTTCTATGTGGCGTATCCGGCTTCAGTAGTACTCCTGGCCATCTAACATTCTGCGTGGTGTCTGTTTGTTCTATATCGTGTCTCGCTACCACTTTCGCGCAACGACGCTCTAAGCGTGTTTTTTTAGGGAATTGACTAGTTTGAACCTGGGACCTGTTGCTGGTAAGGAGACGCCAGACCACACATGACATGTAGAATTCAGAAGAGTTCAGTGAGACTAGCGATGATATAACCAAATACTAAATGATTTCAGCGTCAGCCCCACTGCACTCCCTGTAAAACAATCTTAATACTAACTAAATTTAGTGGAAAGGGTTCAAGGCTTTCCTATTTTTAGTTAGCTGGTAAAATAACGTCGAAAAAGCAGTTAAATTTACCATTGGAAGTTTTATTCTACTCACAAAACATCGTTTATAAATTGCACTATTGATAAAAGGAAATGTTTTAATACAGGATGGTAAAAACCAACTGCGTTCAACAAAAATGTGAACGAATATTCCCTGAATGGGTTTCCAAGTTCTACAATGGGTCGAAGGATGACCTATGCCATATCACATCTATAATCTAGGTTTAAATTAAGTTTCACAAAAGAGCAAACTATCAAAGTGGTCTACAGTGACCCTCAATTATCTTTAATAACTTATCTAACTTGTCGTAAATTACAGTGGCTGATGTGGCTTCTCAATAACTATATAACAGAAAAATCATCGTGTTTCAGATTTTTACTTCAAGTGGCAAATGTGAACACCATGAGCTTTAATTGAAGATCGACACTAGTATTACGCAAAAAGGCGATGTAACAGATGAGACTTTTGCAGGTCTGAGTGAAGCTTTATGCGCTGTTATGCGGCATCGTGTGCGTTCATTACCTTGTCGGTGATTAGGCAGCGTCAGGGCAGCGGCGGGCAGCAGAGCTCCGCTCACCTCGCCGTCTCGGAAGCAACTCTCTCCTAACTTCTCCTCACCACAATTTACCGAAGTTGCTTTAAAAAAAACTATCTGGCTGTGTTTTCATCTGACCGATCAGGGTCTGAACGTTAACCTTAAGCTCCGCCTACAAAAATTCTATCCAATGAGAAACGTTATACTTTTCGTGGTGGGGCAATGTTTTTAAAGTTTGCAACGTAACAGAGATGCGAAAAAGTCTCACGCTAAAACTGGTGTGGTCCTTTTAGTGTTATCGTAAGATCTATACTGTTCTTCTGGAGGGCTCTATCTTTTAACCTGGGGGGGGGGAGTGCCCTGGCGGTGTCCGTCCCTTATCGTAGGGCCTTCTAGCTTAACACGGTTCTGCTCTCGGCTTCTGTTCTCGTTTCTCCCCTCGGAACTGCGTCGGTCTCTCGGTGGGAACGTATGACATGCATTTAGGCATTATTGTGTTAGTCTGTGGTATTCCATTTGCTCACTCGTTACTCGTATTACTCTGGTTAATTTAATGTCATGATTTATTCGGAGCTATGTGACATACTACTAGATTTGCTTATTATGTCAGGGTTTTCATGGAAGGTGTTGAATTTGCCTGACACCTTACATGGCTGCTTTGCCAAATTTTTGACCACAGAATTTTTAAAATAGTTTATCCTTTTGATTGCTGGTTTACTTCGTCTGCTCCAGACGTGAGATGCGGCGATCTCTAATTTCCTGACCTTGTCTTCTGACGTTGTACTTAATGAGGCCCCTGCCCCTCAAATCTTCGTCTCAGTTTTGATTTCCGTTGTGAAAGTTTCCATTTCCCCCTTGAAAATTATTATTACGGTGGTAATTATTTCTATTATGACCATTATAATTATTATGGATATGACTGCTGCGCCTGCTCTGGTTCCCATTTCCCTGTCTACTGTTCCCACTATGAGGACCGAATTCCAACGCCTGTTCAAGTTTTTCAGTAAAATCTAAAAACTCATCAGAGGTGTATTTTGGGCTGTGGACAAGATTCAATTGCAAATATTCCGGTAAGTGTCTCTCGAGCGTCGTGATTTCATTCAGCACTCTCAGCGGACGATTTATATGCGTCTCGCTCCTCCCGGTCACCCAGCCCTGATACCTGGGCCCGCTAGCGTTTACCGTACAACAAATTCACCTCACCTCGTGCGAGTACCGGGCAGCCGATTAGCTCTCCTACATAGGCGTAATGCTGTATACCGCAGAATCTGAAAACTCTTCCTCCCTCGCCGCCTCTTCTGTCTCAGATACCCTTCTGAGACCATTATCTACAAGACCTTCCTTCTGTCTTAATGTAGGTCCAGTTTTATGTCCTTGTTCTTATTATAGCCAGTAACTGCCTCGCCCCTCCCACTCTTTCCAACACCTCCTCACTTTGCACATTCCCACCCAACTTATTATTCCCATCCTCTGCCACAAGCACATCTCAAAAGCCTCCAGTCTTGTTCTTTCGTCCTCATTGCCCACGTTTCAGAACCATGGCGGAGAACGAAAATGCGGTGATGATGCGGGGGGTGGCAAGGTAATGAGACGTGCTACTGAACCGGTGAGTCTTATGATCTGGAACACAGGCGTCGGTTACGGACGGCGTGCCGACAGCCTTTTCCGTGCTGGGGCTGTGCTGTACGTAAAACAACGTGTGGTACGGTAGGTTATGTAAACAAGCTGGTGTGTGGAAGGCGCGTTAGGATGAGTGGTGAGTCAGTAGAAGGTGACATGTCGTTCAACATGAGAATACATTCAGACAGTTAACACTGATCGCTCAGCAACGGATAAATGTGCAATATACTCATAATACAGCAAATGGCGTAGATATCAAGGTATAAAAGGTAAGAGTTCATGGCTGTGATGGTATGTGAAGGCGTTGGTTTCGATTATGTGACATGCTGTTGTAATTGAGCAGACGAACAGTGACGAAGTTGCTGGCATTGGAAACGTTTCCCGTTATTCTATATCAGACGGAGTTTCCATTACTTCAGCTGCTTAGCCTCCACTTTATATCGTACCATGTATTCTACGCGTCCCATACACGGATGGTGTGTCGGAATAATTGGTGCTTGTACGCCTGCGCGCGGCTTGTTATTTGCTTGCTCTGAAACACTCTCTTTCGTGCTGTGTGCAAGTGTGTCAAGGGCAGCTCGTGCCGGCAGAGATTTTCTCTTAGGGTTTTGTATGGGATTAGCCGGTTAATTGAGACACCAATTTTGTTACGTTTTTCCTAGCCGCTGTTATTTTGTGATTTCCCCCTACTTTATAGGTACAAGAATCGTATTCCCAGTCAGTTTATAGAATGGGAAGAGTATCTTTGTATGTATTGGTTTCACCCAAGCAGAACCACCCAACATCTCATTTTCTTTGTCAATATGGCTAGACAAAAAGCTTCTATGAGAAAATAACTTCCATGCCGCATTTTGAGACCTAATTTTGCGATTTTCTCGTAGTTTGTGAATACAAGCATCGCATTTCAAATGAATTTAAAAGATGGACACAAAATCTAAGAGTATTTCGCCACGCCTACATCTTCTTGAGCAACGGACAAACATTCAGCGCGGGCTGCTAGGTTTGTTACCGTTCGATTCGAACAAACGCAAGTATGACGAAGATGGTCCCGGAACTCAAATAGAAATCACTGGAGGAAGGCGACGTTCTTTTCGAGGAACACTGTTGAGAAAGTTTAGAAAACGACATTTAAAGCTGACTGTAGAACGATTCTACTGCCACCAACGTACATTTCGTGTAAAGAACGTGAAGATAGGAGAAATTAGGGCTCGGACCGAGGCGTGATGGCAGCCTTTTTCTCTCGCTCCACTTCCGAGTACAACAGGAAAGGAAAAAGACTGGTAGTCGTGGCAGCGGTGGTTTATGGAGTATGTACGTAGCCATGAACCATGGACCTTGCCGTTGGTGGGGAGGCTTGCGTGCCTCAGCGATACAGATGGCCGTACCGTAGGTGCAACCACAATGGAGGGGTATCTGTTGAGAGGCCAGACAAACGTGTGGTTCCTGAAGAGGGGCAGCAGCCTTTTCAATAGTTGCAGGGGCAACAGTCTGGATGACTGACTGATCTGGCCTTGCAACATTAACCAAAACGACCTTGCTGTGCTGGTACTGCGAACGGCTGAAAGCAAGGGGAAACTACAGCCATAATTTTTCCCGAGGACATGCAGCTTTACTGTATGATTAAATGATGATGGCGTCCTCTTGGGTAAAATATTCCGGAGGTAAAATAGTCCCCCATTCGGATCTCCGGGCGGGGACTACACAGGAGAAAGAAAACTGGCGTTCTACGGATCGGAGCGTGGAATGTCAGATCCCTTAATCGGGCAGGTAGGTTAGAAAATTTAAAAAGGGAAATGGATAGGTTAAAGTTATAGTGGGAATTAGTGAAGTTCGGTGGCAGGAGGAACAAGACTTCTGGTCAGGTGATCAGAAATTTAGCATTGGAGGGCAGCGTGGAGGGTAAAAATCGTAGAGGGAGACCGAGAGATGAGTACACTAAGCAGATTCAGAAGGATGTAGGTTGCAGTAGGTACAGGGAGATGAAGAAGCTTGCACAGGATAGAGTAGCATAGAGAGCTGCATCAAACCAGTTTCAGGACTGAAGACAACAACAACACGTAGATGTAGATGTAGATCTAGACGGGTACCATCGGTTCCATTAAAGTATCAGCGGTTGGTACAAACTAAAATTATTTTCTGCAGCCCGTAAGCCTCAACGTGACCTGGAAGCCAATTGCACGAATTCATTCGCCAGCTGCAGGACACGACAATATCACAATGCAAATGATCAGTTGCCTCGTCGATCCACTACAGCCCATAGTGAAGGACCATTTTTTGAACTCAGTATCTTCCCAATGCTGGAAGCTGTGAGTCGCAAAGCCTCCACCCGAAAAGAAATCTGCCAACGAACCTTCTGACTAGAGCTCCATTTCCATTCTGCTGGCATCGTCTAAGGCTCTAGAATAAATAGTTCACGATCAGCTTATAAATTACTTAACACCAAATAGCCTTCTAGATGAACACCAGTCTGGTTTCCGTAAAAATCGTGCTCGGCGATTGCTCTTACAAAAGTGACTTCCAGGTTGAAAGAAGACATGTACAGACAAAAGACAAATGATATATCACGGTTGAAGGGAAGTTCCTACAACTGGTTTACAGATTTAAATTCTTGGATTCACTGGAGATTGGGGAAGAGCAGTAGGGCACCAGTCAGATGGAAATTCGTCATACTTCCTCGACACGAGAGAATATCGAATGGGGCAAAGCTTCCTGTTTTAAGAGGGAGAAAAGATTAGGATATAGCGATAAATTTCGAGGAGTTTCAGAGAGTGTCTCGAGGAACAGACTGAGTGTACGAGGGCTGCTATATATATTTTTGGCCTAGGCAACACTAAGTGTTGCCAGGTGCAATCTGACATTTCCATTGGAAAGTTTAACATTTTTTAGCATAAATGTACTCAGAACTTTTTGACTTACGACAATTTTTTTTTCTTTTACAGGGACTTGAAGAAATCAATTTGGCACAAAAATGGAATTAACTCGTGATCATTTTCGTGCGATCATTTTTCAGAACTTTCGACGTGGATTATCACGACAAGAGTGCATCGATGAACTTAAATCTTTGTATGGCGACGAAGCACCATCCTATAGCACTGTGAAAAACTGGTACAACGAATTCAATCGTGGCCGACGCTCGCTCAAAGACGAATTCCGTGAAGGTCGTCCAAAAACAGCCGTTGTGCCAGAAAACATCGATGCCGTACGTGAACTGATAATGCAAGACCGTCATGTGACATACCGTGAGATAGAGGCATGCCTAGGCATTTCTCCCACCAGCATACATTCGATATTGCATGAACACCTGGCCGTAAAAAAGGTTTGTTCTCGTTGGATCCCGCACAATTTGACAATTGCTCAAAAGAAAGCTCGTGTGGATTGGTGTAAAGAAATGCTGAAAAAATATGATCGCGGTGCTTCAAAAGACGTTTATAAGATCGTCACAGGTGACGAATCATGGATCTATGCGTATGAGCCCGAAACAAAACAGCAATCTACCGTGTGGGTCTTCCAAGACGAGCCAAATCCAACGAAAGTTGTTCGTGGAAGAAGCACTTCGAAGCAAATGGTCGCCTGTTTCTTCGGCAAAACTGGTCATGTGGCGACTGTTCCGCTTGAGCAACGTAGGACGGTCAATTCTGAGTGGTACACCACCATTTGTTTGCCTGAAGTCTTCGGAGAAATTCGAAAAATGAACAAGAGAAGACGAATCATTGTGCACCGTGACAATGCGAGCTGTCACACATCGGCTCAAACCAGCGCCTTTTTGACCGGCCAAAACGTCGAAGTGATGGGTCATCCGCCGTACAGCCCTGACTTGGCACCCAATGACTTCTTTTTATTCCCACACATCAAGAAAAAAATGCGTGGTCAACGATTTTCGTCGCCAGAAGATGCTGTTGCAGCATTCAAAAACCATGTTTTGGAGGTGTCTCAATTGGAGTGGAAAAAGTGCTTCGAAAATTGGTTTGAGCGCATGCAAAAGTGTATAAATCTTGATGGAGAATATTTTGAAAAACAATAAACCATTTTCGTTGATAAATATTCGTATTTTCATTATTAGGCCAGAAATATATATAGCAGCCCTCGTAGGAACCTATTGTTGGAAATGTCACGTATCGAGGCAGCAGAGTGAGAGGTGTGGACAGATGCCTGTCTGCCGCTGGGACGCCTCTTCGGCAGCAGACGCGACGCTGCAGTGTTGCCTGGCGCCTCGCGGTCTCTGCACTGTCGCCGAGAAGGGGGCGTGCTCCGCGAAAAGTCCTCAGAGGCAGCGCTGCCGGCTCCTGGCCTACGCTGGAGCTCACTTTGCCGCTCCGACCAACTAACTTGCAGTGCCCTTCAACGACGCTTCCGGACGTTGGTTTCCACACTCCATGCGGCTTTTCGCGGATGATGCTATACTATACAGAGAAGTTGCAGCATTAGAAAATAGCAGCGAAATGCAGCGTATAGGCACTAGGTGCATGGAGTGGCAACTGACCGTTAACATAGACAAATGTAATGTATTGCGAATACATAGAAAGAAGGATCCTTTATTGTATGATTATATGGTAGTGAAACAAACACTGGTAGCAGTTACTTCTGTGAAATATCTGGGAGTATGCGTGCTGAACTATTTGAAGTGGAATGATCATATAAAATTAATTGTTGGTAAGGCGGGTACCAAGTTGAGATTCATTGGGAGAGTCGTTAGAAAAAGTAGTCCATCATCAAAGGAGGTGGCTTACAAAAAACTCGTTCGACCAATACTTGAGTATTGCTCATCAGTGTGGGATCCGTACCAGGTCGGGTTGAAAGAGGAGATAAGGAAGGTCCCAAGAAGAGCGGCGCGTATTGTCACAGGGTTTTTTGGTAAGCGTGATAGCGTTACGGAGATGTTTAGCAAACTCAAGTGGCAGACTCCGCAAGAGATGCACTCTGCATCAGGGTGTAGCTTGCTGTCCAGGTTTCGAGAGGGTGCGTTTCTGGATGAGGTATCGAATATATTGTTTCCCCCTACTTATATCTCCCGAGGCGATCACGAATGTAAAATTAGAGAGATTCGAGCGCGCACGGAGACTTTCCGGCAGTCGTTCTTCCCGAAAACCATACGCGACTGGAACAGGAAAGGGAGGTAATGACAGTGGTACTTAAAGTGCCCTCCACCACACACCGTTGGTCACTTGCGGAGTATAAATGTAGATGTAGCAATTTGTTCCTCAAGATACCCTACAACAACACCTCAAATTTTTCTAGCTAATTTTTGTTTGACATGTACTGACACTAGATGTTGTTGTCTTCAGTGCTAAGAATGGTTCCATTCAACTGCTCACGACACTCCGCCCTGTGCAGGTCCTTCCACCACTGCGTAACTTCTGCAAACCTACACCCATCTGAAGCTGCTCACTGCAGTCCAGTCTCGGTCCCCTCTACAGTTCTCACCACTTGCGCTGCCACTACGAAACCGGCTAAACCCCGATGCCTCATGGTGTGGCCTATAAAATGTTCCCTTCCCTTAGTCAATTAGTGCCATAAATTTATATCCTCCACGACTAAATTTAGTACCTCCTCTTTAGCTAACTTACTAATCTTTGACAAACTGCCTATTGGCTTCTGTCTCGGGTTCTTCGGCTGACGTTCATCTAATGATTTTACTGACGTTTGGCCAGCACGAGTAGCTGGTATTGTCAAAGCTTCACCCTCCCTTGCCGGTGGTGAACTGGAGCCGAGCTCGCGGCCGCAGGCTATATATACCTGGCGCGCCAACGTCCGAGGGCTTCTTCGCGCTTATTTCCGGTGTAGTTATCTTGCTACGTGGGACGTCGTTCGCTGCGATACGGGAAGCCAGGATCCGTTTACCTTAAGGCTTTCCTTTTTCTTGTTGAAATTGTTGGTGTGTTTTTCTATTTCTATAGTTTCTCTAAACAAGCGCATGTGATAATGCTTCCCTACAGCCAGAACTTCCGTGTCGGTGAATTTTATTATGTGGTCGGTCTCACTCAGTGCTTGCACTGCCACGGCCGATTTCTCCACCTGCCCTGACCTGCAGTCCACAGCTCGTGGTCGTGCGGTAGCGTTCTCGTTTCCCGCGCCCGGGTTCCCGGGTTCCATTCCCGGCGGGGTCAGGGATTTTCTCTGCCTCGTGATGAGTGGGTGTTGTGTGATGTCCTTAGGTTAGTTAGGTTTAAGTAGTTCTAAGTTCTAGGGGTCTGATGACCATAGATGTTAAGTCCCACAGTGCTGAGAGCCATTTGAACCATTTGAACCCAACCTGCAATGTCGCATATGCTCTTTGATCCTGGTGTTAATTGATCGCCTAGTCATACCTACATAAACTTCTCCGCATGTGCATGGTATACGGTATATTCCCGATATTTCAAATGGGTCCTTTTTCTCCTTCGCCGATCTAAGACACTCTGTGATCTTCCTTGTCGGTTTGAAAATCGTCTTTACGCCATGTTTGCGCAATATACGGCAAATTCTATCCGTCGCTCTGGGGATGTATGGCAGAAGGGCCGTATTCGACAATTCTTTTTGTGATTCCTTACTTCGCCGAGTGTTTGGCTCTGTCACACTTTTAACATAATTTGTGGAGTACCCATTGCCCCTCAGAACACTACTGCAGCGAACGATCGTGGAAGGTAGCAAGAGGAGAACCGCAACGGAAATGACCGCGGAGAAGCCCTCGGACGTTGGCGCGCCAGGTACATACACTCCTGGAAATGGAAAAAAGAACACATTGACACCGGTGTGTCAGACCCACCATACTTGCTCCGGACACTGCGAGAGGGCTGTACAAGCAATGATCACACGCACGGCACAGCGGACACACCAGGAACCGCGGTGTTGGCCGTCGAATGGCGCTAGCTGCGCAGCATTTGTGCACCGCCGCCGTCAGTGTCAGCCAGTTTGCCGTGGCATACGGAGCTCCATCGCAGTCTTTAACACTGGTAGCATACCGCGACAGCGTGGACGTGAACCGTATGTGCAGTTGACGGACTTTGAGCGAGGGCGTATAGTGGGCATGCGGGAGGCCGGGTGGACGTACCGCCGAATTGCTCAACACGTGGAGCGTGAGGTCTCCACAGTACATCGATGTTGTCGCCAGTGGTCGGCGGAAGGTGCACGTGCCCGTCGACCTGGGACCGGACCGCAGCGACTCACGGATGCACTCCAAGACCGTAGGATCCTACGCAGTGCCGTAGGGGACCGCACCGTCACATCCCAGCAAATTAGGGACACTGTGGCTCCTGGGGTATCGGCGAGGACCATTCGCAACCGTCTCTATGAAGCTGGGCCACTGTCCTGCACACCGTTAGGCCGTCTTCCGCTCACGCCCCAACATCGTGCAGCCCGCCTCCAGTGGTGTCGCGACAGGCGTGAATGAAGGGACGAATGGAGACGTGTCGTCTTCAGCGATGAGAGTCGCTTCTGCCTTGGTGCAAATGATGGTCGTACGCGTGTTTCGCGCCGTGCAGGTGAGCGCCACAATCAGGACTGCATACGACCGAGGCACACAGGGCCAACACCCGGCATCATGGTGTGGGGAGCGATCTCCTACACTGGCCGTACACCTCTGTTGATCGTCGAGGGGACACTGAATAGTGCACGGTACATCCAAACCGTCATCGAACCCATCGTTCTACCATTCCTAGACCGGCAAGGGAACTTGCTGTTCCAACAGGACATTGCACGTCCGCATGTATCCCGTGCCACCCAATGTGCTCCAGAAGGTGTAAGTCAACAACCCTGGCCAGCAAGATCTCTGGATCTGTCCCCCATTGAGCATGTTTGGGACTGGATGAAGCGTCGTCTCACGTGGTCTGCACGTCCAGCACGAACGCTGGTCCAACTGAGGCGCCAGGTGGAAATGGCATGGCAAGCCGTTCCACAGGACTACATCCAGCATCTCTACGATCGTCTCCATGGGAGAATAGCAGCCTGCATTGCTGCGAAAGGTGGATATACACTGTACTAGTGCCGACATTGTGCATGCTCTGTTGCCTGTGTCTATGTGCCTGTGGTTCTGTCAGTGTGATCATGTGATGTATCTGACCCCCGGAATGTGTCAATAAAGTTTCCCCTTCCTGGGACAATGAATTCACGGTGTTCTTATTTCAATTTCCAGTAGTGTATAACCTGCGGGCGCGAGCTCGGCTCTACTTTACCACCGGCAATGGAGGGTGAAGCTTTGACAGTACCACCCACTTGTGCTGGCGAAACGTCAGTAAAATCATTAGATGAACGTCGGCCGAAGAACCCGAGACAGAAGCCAATGGGCAGTTTGTCAACAAGTGGCCACGAAAGCCTTAACAATCTTGTAACTATTTTTTGCCGTGCTACTGTAGCACCACATTTCAAAAACTTCTGTTCTATTCTTTTCTGAAATCTTACCGAGCGAGGTGGCACAATGGTTAGCACACTGGACTCGCGTTGGGAGGCCGACGTTTCAAACCCGCGTCCGGCCATCCTCATTTTGGTTTCTCATGATTTTCCTAAATCGCTTCAGGCAAATGCCGGGATGGTTGCTTTGAAAAGGCACGACCGACTTGTCCCCTGCCCCGAATTAACCAACACCCAACCTGAAGTTTTTATGTTCCACGTTTCACTTCACACAAGGCTACACTCGAAAGAAATACAGTCAGGAAACACATGCTAAACGATATATTTATATTCAGTGTTAACAAAATTAATTTTCTTTTCGGAAAAGCTTGTCTTGCAGGTGCCTACCTGCCTTTTATACCCTATCTGCTTCGACTATCGTCAGTTGTTTTACTCCCAAAGTAGCAAAACTCAACTTACTATAACTGGTGTCTCATTTCTTAATCTAATTCTCTCTGTCGACCTACTTCCTTTTGTTGGCTTTCATCTTGTAGCCTCTTTTGAAGACATTACCCACTCAGTTAATTTAATAGAAGGGACTGTGTACATTGGTCGGACAGTAACGCAGACACGTACTGGGACAGTTGTTCGTAAGACTGTAGAAAACTATCAGAATGGCCAACACGATACACACATATCGCACACAGGATGTCATCACGAACTCCTGGCGCAAAGCTCTCCTGCGACCGGGGAAAGGCCTCACGCGGCCACAGGCTTGTCCGCCGCCTTAGTTAAGTTCACGCCGTGAACAGAGCTCGCTGTGTTCGCACCTGCTATTTTTCTTTAGTAGACTCTCAGGCGCCTTCGCAGAGTCGCCGCTGCCCTACAAGACGCGGCCGTCCCCCGGTTAGTAGGAGAGCACGGAACCAGCCGGCCCCCAGATGAGCGACCCGTGGCACACATCTGCGGGGGCTGCGCCCTTTTGCGCGCCACGTGCCTGAACTCGCTGCCCCGCTGCCGCCCCCACCTCTAGCCTCCGCTAGTCCACCCTCACCCCCACCCCCGCTGTGCCGCTGCTACAGCGCCTAACGCTCACCTCTGAAATCTGCAACGTCAGAGGAAGAACTTTCCTCCATTCTCCCCACAGCAACATGTTATTTCTCAGCGGATGCGAAAGTAACAGGTATCGAAATAAATGAGCACAAAACTGTAACAAAAGCACAGTCCTTGTTCCTCAGTGGAGGGAAGGACACGATGGGTGTTGGTGACGTGCCCTCTGGCCCAGCGTCACTCTACCGTATACGGCTGGAACATGGCACGTGCGACGCACCTCCAAGAAGGTAGAGTTCATCCCATACGATGCCGTAGTGCCTGTATTATTAAGATGGTCGATGCGCCGTTCTTCTTAACAGCACAGGCAATGCAATATTTATCTGCCGATACCAAGCAGCAACTTTCAGTTAAAATATCCTCCTCCTGTTCGGAAATTACGTAATGTGCGCACAAGCTGCACCGCAGGAACGACGATGCATAGGAGTTTGGATCTGGGTGTGAGTTGTGCAGGGATAGCCGAAGCGGATACGGTGACCGCTCGCTTACATCGGGATATCCGCGTCCGCGTACCGGTTTGGCACAAATTTCCATTGTCGTCATTCCCCCGAACAGTTTGATGGTTGAAACTTCCTGGCAGATTAAAACTGTGTGCCGGACCGAGACTCGAACTCGAGACCTCTGCCTTTCGCGGGCAAGTGCTCTACCATCTGAGCTAGCCAACCCACATCCCCCAGGCTGTGGCTAAGCCATGTCTTCCCAATATCCTTTTTTCCAGGAGTGCTAGTTCTGCAAGGTCTGCAGGAGAGCTTCTGTGAAGTTAGGAAAGTAGGACACGAGGTACTGGTGGAATTAAAGCTGTGAGGACGGGTCGTGAGTCGTGCTTGGGAAGCACAGATGGTAGAGCACTTGCCCGCGAAAGCCAAAGGCTCAGATTTCGTGTCTCGGTCCCGCACACAGTTTTAATCAGCCAGGAAGTTTCATTCCAGTTTGATGGTTGTTTGTATTCGCAACTACCAATACGCTTCATACAAGTTCCTTCCAGTCTGTAAGTACTGTCGCCAGGCCGACACCCTAAACTGCACATCCGTTTTAACTGATGTCTGTATCCTGGACAATTGTTTAACATATAATATGCCCCTGTATAACGTCTTCTCTGCTGATCGAACAGCTCCCGTGTAGTGATGCACATGCGAAACCGAGCTCGGTCCTTTCATTGACAAGCTGCAAGAGGAAGCAGACGGTGGAGCTCAGCCTCACACTGCGCCGCTGGACTTCCAGAAAGCCCCCGACAGAGTCGAGGGTCGTTGTCTAACAAAGTACCCACTGTACGTCCCAACCGATATGCGACTGGATTCGAGCCTTCATTGGAAACGCAGTCCAGCACAAAGCACGGAAATACACAGCTACAAAACTCTAATGAACACTTAAAAAGACCTCTGCTCTCTGCCAAAGTTGTTCTTCCTTAATGACCGACTCAGCACCATAGCAGTCTTGAATAAAAATTAGTAATCAGCTACAAAGCTGTAAATGGTTAGCATTTAGTCACACAAATACACTTTTATGTTAAACAGTGCATCATTCGATGTGTTTCACAACATAATGTATATCATGAATATTGTCCATGAAACATGAAATTAATCACGTGATTCACTATATATCTCCCACACGATCACACCATACTAAGATTTCGCAGTCCCCACAAGGCACTCTAGTAAACCTCACACACACCAAATCCAAACGAAGCTGCACGGCGCGCCACACATCATAATTTACAACGCCACAAAATCTATTGCACACAGCATTACTTACAACACCACAAAATCTATCGCCATACACCATAACATACAATGCCACCGAATCTATTGCCTACAACACCACAAAATCTATTGCCACACACCATAACTTACAATGCTACAGAATCTATTGCCACACACCATAACTTACAATGCCACAGAATCTATTGCCACACACAATAACTTACAATGCCACAAAACCTATTGCCACACACCATAACCTACAACACCTCAAAATCTATTGCCACACAACATAACATACAATGCCACAAAATCTATTGACACACCATTATTTACAACACTACAAAATCTATCACCACACACCGTAACTTACAATACCACAGAATCTATTGCCTACAACATCACAAAATCTATTGGCACACACCATAGCTTAAAACACCACAAAATCGACTGCCACACACCGTACTTACAATGCCACAAAATCTATTGCCACACACCATAACTTACAATGCCACAAAATCTATTGCACACACCATCACTTACAACACCACGAAATCAATTGCAACACACCATCACTTACAATGCCACAGAATCTATTTCCACACACACCATAACCTACAACACCACAAAGTCTATTGCCACACACCATAACATACAATGCCACAAAATCTATTGCACACACCATTACTTACAACACCACAAAATCTATTGCCACACACCATAACTTACAATGCTACAGAATCTGTTGCCACACACCATAACTTACAATGCCACAGAATCTATTGCCACACACAATAACTTACAATGCCACAAAACCTATTGCCACACATCATAACCTACAACACCACGAAACCTATTCCCACTCAACATAACATACAATGCTACAAAATCGTTTGCCTCACACCACAACCTACAACACCACAAAATCTATTGCCATTCAAGATAACATACAATGCTACAAAATCTATTGACACACCATTACTTACAACACCACAAAATCTATCGCCACACACCATAACTTACAATGCCACAGAATCTATTCCCTACAACATCACAAAATCTATTGCCACACACCATAACTTACAATGCCACAGAATCTATTGCCACACACAATAACTTACAATGCCACAAAACCTACTGCCACACATCATAACCTGCAACACCACGAAACCTATTCCCACTCATCATAACATACAATGCTACAAAATCTATTGACACACCATTACTTACAACACCACAAAATCTATTGCCTCACACCACAACCTACAACACCACAAAGTCTATTGCCACACACCATAACATACAATGCCACAAAATCTATTGCACACACCATTACTTACAACACCACAAAATCTATTGCCACACACCATAACTTACAATGCTACAGAATCTATTGCCACACACCATAACTTACAATGCCACAGAATCTATTGCCACACACAATAACTTACAATGCTACAAAACCTATTGCCACACATCATAACCTACAACACCACAAAATCTATTCCCACTCAACATAACATACAATGCTACAAAATCTATTGACACACCATTACTTACAACACCACAAAATCTATTGCCTCACACCATAAGCTACAGCACCACAAAATCTATTGCCATTCAACATAACATACAATGCTACAAAATCTATTGACACACCATTACTTACAACACCACAAAATCTATCGCCACACACCATATCTTACAATGCCACAGAATCTATTGCCTACAACATCACAAAATCTATTGCCACACACCATAACTTACAATGCCACAAAATCTATTGCACAACCATTACTTACAACACCACGAAGTCTATTGCCACACACCATCACTTACAATGCCACAGAATCTATTGCCACACATAATAACTTACAATGCCACAGAATCCATTGCCACACACCATAACTTACAATGCCAGAAAATCTATTGCCACACACCATAACCTACTACAACACAAAATCTATTGCCACACACCATAACATACAAGGCCACAACATTTATTGCTCACGCCATTACTTACAACACCACAAAATCTGTTGCCACACACCATAACTTACAACGCCACAAAATTTATTGACTCTCACCATTACTTACAACTCCATAAAATCTGCTGCAATTCCGACTCCGCACTGTGCTGCACTTCCTTTCCCCGCAGCTCGTCCATCATCAGAAGCTCCTTTTGCCACTGAGCTCCAACACAAGTCCTGTCCGGCAGCTGATGAGGATATCTAAGGGTTGATTCCTGCACAACGCTTCACAACTGGACAGTCTGTTGGGAGGGACCTGCTTGATTTTGAGGCCACACTAGGCCTGCTGCTTAGAGCAGACACTTCAGACAAGAGAGTCCTATAAAGCCGATGAATTGTGCAACACAAGTTCTATATTGCTTTGCATCCAGCATACGAAAACAGGAATTCGTAAAGGCTCTGGAGTAGACGAAATTCCGTAAGAATAACTGAGTCCCTTGTGAGAGCCAGACATGTCAAAACGCTCCACCAGATGTAGAAGTCGTGCACAGGGTGGACAAGCATATGGAAAATGGGGGAAAATGAATGCTTGAACACAAATTCTTCATTTGTATGGCCATACTTGCATATTTGCAACTACAATAAAATGCGTGTTTGTTGTCACCAAACGCGTTTCGTTTTGTTGATTACTACATCGTAGGCAGTGGTATTTCATGCCTGATTTTTCCACTCAAATCAGGAAATGCAGTTTGTTTGTACATATTTAAATTATTTCTTCCTTTTGCAGCGCTGATTCTGGGTTAATCCCACACTGTTTTGCAGAACTACAAGTCTTTTATGCTAAACATAACACAGTGTGGTAATACCGCTGTTTATTTGCTCTTTTGGCTGAATAAATAAATAAAAGATCACCAATGAAGATTTTTTTATTTCAATAAAACAAAATGCTTTTGGTGATAAAAACACGCAATTTCTTCTAGCTGCAGAAGCTGAATTCAAATACCTCCAATAACTAAACATAAATGCAGATGGCAAGCCTGCAAGTTGTGTTGTGTTTGCCCACGAACAGCACCCGTGCAGCGTCTTAAGTACTTTACGAGAGGCAGCCTTGGTCAGTACAGTGTCCTGTGTACTTGAGAGTGCGCTATTTCGGATCTGAGTGAATTTGAATATGAAGCTTTCGATATCGTATGGTGTGTATTTCTTATCGAAGGTAGCTGAAAGGTTTCGTCTTTGAAGACGCGCCGTATCAGAGTTTTATACCGCTTGCAGGGACAGCGGACAAAAAATAGGTCACAACGCAGACAAAAGTGTGTGCTGAGTGATCGCGACAGTCTTTTTTAGAGGACAAGAGCTAGCAAAAGTCACTTGCAGAACAGAAAGTTGTTCTTGTGAACCCTGCCAGCACCAAAACAACACGACGGGAGCTCCACGAGGAGGTAACTGCCCGGCGACCTGGAATTTCAAAATCACTCACCAGTGATGCGAATGACCGTAGCAGGAAAACGTGGTGCCATAAAACCGAGACTACGGAGCAATGGAAGCACGTCAGCTGGCCGAATGAGACGTGCTTCACACTGCTTCCAACTTCTGGCCGAGCTTACGTCCAAATTGCGAGAAATACCGGGGCTTCGGTGATTATTTGGGCAGTCAAATCGTGGTATTCCATGGATCGAATGGTTACTCGCCAAGGTCGCATTACTGCACAGGATTATGTGACCATCTTGGCTGATCAGGTTCATCCCCATGTTAGAATGTTTGGTCCCTGACGGCGATGCTGTGTTCCAGGATGGCATGGCACAGCTCGCATCATGTAGGACTGTTTTTGTGCACACCACGAAGGATTTTCGTATTTCCACTGCCCTCCACAGTCAGCAGATCTCAATACTATTGAGCTTTTGTGGTCTATTTGGAGAAAAAAGTGCGTTGAAAGGGTACAGTACCGCCCGACATTGAAAATAGGTACAATATTCTTCGTTATTCTTATCAGAACAACATATTTTTTGTAATAATAACTCAATTTCACTTAATACACCGAAGAGGGATACCTGTGTAGGAAAGAAGGACAATTTATTTATTTAATTGATCATATGTGCACTGCCACAAAATAAATCCCTACATCCAATTTGGTGAGATCTGTGAAATGAATGAATGAATGTATGGTCGTCTGCTAACCGCAGATAGAGAATGTGCAATATATGATCATCTTTGTGACGGTCCTTTGGTCACCTTTGGTGGAACCAAAGAGATGAAATTGACCTGAGCTTTGAGCACCTGAAATGTGGCTGACCGATACGATAACATGGTGCGCGCCCACTTCGACGGAGGTGCGAGATGACCTGAAGAACCGCCATGTTTCAGTTCTCCTCCGCTGGATCTTGTGTTGGTAAGACCTGTCTTAGGTGTGGTCCATAAAGACAAAAGAGTGGAGACATGGTATGCATGTGAAATACTTAAGAGTAGTTTGGAATAATAATTTCTCTATTTCAGGAACTTTAGGGGGGACAATTAAATGACAGGCAGGTAATATTAAGGGGATCTTAGTAATCTTCGGAAATGACCAACGGTCACAATGAAACCACGTGTAGCAATAAGTTGAAATACTTCCGAGTGCTTAAGTTAAGCTGAATTACTAGCGTGTGTACTATAAGTTGGAAATATTTAAGAAATGGCGTGTGCAGGACTTGAAATTAGAGACGAGTACTTCCACGTGGTGAGTACTGTGTGAGTCTCAATCTGTGTGTGAGACAAAGGATAAAGAGAAGTACTCGTCCATGGTATCAGTTGAGGACTCCCGTGTGTGACCAATATGATTTTAATATTACTTTGCGTGTTATGCTTCCGTGTGATGCTAGATTCAAACTCTAATACTCTGACACAGAAGCAAGGTGAGTCAGCCGTGTATCCAGCAACGTCACTTGGCTGGCATTGCACAGGCAGACGTGCATATATCCTCCTGAGTTCGTAGTAGGAAAGAAAAGTTACGAAGTGGGGCAGTGTCGCGTGAAACTGAGATGAATACTAATTGAAGGGGGCAAGCTGAAAGTGAAGTAATTTTAATGTTGTGACTATTCTTTGTGATGTATTCTATGTTGCCAGTGTGATGTATTTCATGTGATTTAAGTACGTGTGGTTTGCATGGGAGAGTATCAAGATAGGTTCAGAGGCAGTGGGTTATGCATGTTTCTTTTTTTGTACCGCTCGGTCTGAGTAAATTTACGTGATGATGGGTGTGAGAGTCGAAGTGTGAGATATAGCAAAAGATCCACCATTCTTTCCAGAAAGTGCACTGAGGTGTTAGATAATTACGAGACCATATGATTGAGAATCACCAATGTAAAGCCAACCCCAATGGGCGGAGTTTCTCATGTGTGATTGTTGTATAAAATGTAATGGTGTGTTTAGGTTATCTTTGAATCATAATAGAATTTATCGGAATAAAAAAGATACTGAAAAGAAAAAAAATTGGTGGCCTTGTTGTTCGAATAGTGTGTAGTCATGATATCCAGAATTTATAATGTGTGCGCTATTCATATTCAGTGCGTTGGCCACGTTTTGATCAAAGCCGTTGGGTAAGAAAGAAAATGTAGTATTGCCAGAGCGCAGTGGACAGTCAGAATTGTGGAAATTCCTAATAGTCAGATTTGCGTTATCCGTTTCCGTTGCGTAATATTCAAACAGGAGAATAATTTGTAGCTTCACTGTGGGTACTAGAGCTCATAATTAGGCATTGATGTTACTCGAGAAATAAAAATAAATCTACTCGCTTGGCAGACCATTCATCTTGAAGGCCTGAGTGCTTGATGCCGAAGTATGAGCAAGCCATGTGGGTGCCTCTCATCGTGATTGTTATCCATCTCCATCGTCGTTACCTGATCTTTCAGGAAGAATGAGATAATGAATCCCTTGAAAGCCATACAGAACCTGTATTTATCCATTCCGAGACTGCTGGAAGCTATTTTGAATGCTCACAGGATTTCTCCACCGTATTAGGCATGCTAATGTGTTGTATTTTTAGCGTTTCCATATTTCTGTGCACCCCTGTGTGAGACATGCGAAATACCGTCATATTCAAGGAAGAACGTAATAATTCTAATTTTAAATCAGGCAGATGCTGACAGGTGTCAATAGTACTGAACCATCATTTTAATCAGTCGTGATTAAAAAACAGTGACACGATGTACCGCTAGAATAACGGATAAACTGGTAGAAGCCGACTTTGGGGAAGTTGAATTTGGATTCCGGAGAAATACAAGAAACACGTTAGATAATACTGAGTGGCCCCACACTTATCTTAGGTTGAAGAGGGACAAACCTACATTTATAATATTTGTACTTTTAGGGAAAACTTTTGACAATGTTGGTCCGAGTAGAGTCTTTGAAGTTCTGAAGGTTGCAGGTATAAAATAAAGGGAGAAAAAGTTTATTTACAACTTGTATAGCTGTCAGAGGTCAGTTAAGAAGAGTCGAAGGACGTGAAAGGGAATCAGTGGCTCAGAAGGGAGTGGGGTGGGGTTGTAGCCTATCCCACACGTTATTCAATCTGTACCTTGAGCATTCTGTGAAGGAAACCAAGCAGAAATTTGGAAGTAGACTTATAGTTCAGGGAGAAGATGGCACAGTAATTCTGTCAGAGACGGTAAAGCACTGGAAGGAAGTAGATAGTGCTTTCAAAAGAGGTCACGAGATGACTATTAACAAAAGCAAAGCAAGGGCGATGGGATATAGGCGAATTAAATCAGTCGATGCTGCGGGAATTAGACTAGGAAATGAAGCATTAAAATTAGTAAATGAATTCTGCTATTTCGGCAGCCAAATAACTGATGATCGACCAAGTACAGATCATTTAAAATGCAGACTGGAAATGGCAAAAAAAACATTTTTGAGCAAAAACATTTTGGTGATTTTTAATGTACATTTAGCTGTTATGAAGTCCTTTTAAAGAGTATATGGCTGGAATACAGTCTTGTGAGGAAGTGAAATGTGTGCTATAGAAGAATGCTGAAGATTAGATGGGTAAATCGAATAATGAATGAAGAGGGTAGTGAATGAAATTGTGGAGTAAGGAAATTTGTGACGTATTTTGACCAGAGGAAGAGACCGGTTGACGGGACGCATTCTGAGTCTTCGAGGAAACGTCAACCTGATAACGGAATGAATATTGGAGGGGAAAGGGGGCGGGGTAGAAATTGTAGATGAGGAGCAAAACTCGAATAAGGTAACGAGGTTCGAGAGGATGTGGGATGCAGAAGTTACGCAGAGATGGAGGGAGTTGCACAGGATAGGTTAGTACAGACGGAACACAAAAATTGTCACTAAGTTAAGTATTAAGCTATGAAATAAAATACAAGATTCTGAGCTTAACGAAACCGTCGAATTCTCAGACTCCAGAAAGAAAACGCGTCTACCTTCTAGAGCACCAGAATCCGCGAATACAAGTCTTCCTCTCTGCATCGGAGGAAGCGTTTGTAATTGGACAATCAGCGCTCTCCCGATCTTGCTTATATTTAACACTTGCAACACCAAAAGGGGTGAGGGAGTGGGGGGGGGGGGGGGGGTACTTTGTGCCCACCTTTTGAAAATTTTTTAATCTAGTCAGGTACTTAATATTTTAAAATTTTGAAAAAAAGGTATTCGTTGTTTCTCATGAGTTCTTCTACGTTATTCCGTAAATGTTTTAAATTTTCGAGTTAAACTTAACCGAAAAATTTAAGTCAGTAGTAGATTTAACTTTCTTCAGTGAACATTACATTCAGTTCTTCGGGGTGAGGACCTTGCTGTCACATCAGTATCTCTTTAAAAAGTATGTCATGAGTAAACGTCAATGACAATTTTTCAAATTTTCTTATGTTGGGCATAGAGTACCCCTCTCCCCTTAGTAATAAATGGTACTGAAAGTGTATTGACGTCGCTAAGAGTGTGCTAAAAGATATTTTAATGTTCTGGACCCTACTAACAACTCAGTACCTCTTTAGAAAGTATGTTCTTTTTGAAAGTCAACAATAGTGAAATAATTTAGTTTTTTAAATTTCTTTAGGGTGCGCCTAAGGTCCCATGTTACGGAAAATGCGTTGTTATTATTAGGGTTAATAAAGAAGCTGAGCGTACCATCTTAAAAAAGTGCTTTGAGAATGGCAGTTTTATCCACAGCGATCTTATTTCAGTGTTATTAACATTGCAAAGGCTGGAGCCTGCTGTCAGGACACAGAGCGTAGTGTTTGAACTGACCATGGCGTCTGTGTGAGGGGGGTGGGAGATCGGCCCGCTGTTAACAAAAGACATCCCCAGCGCTAGGGGGTCAACTAGCAAATTTTCATTCTGACACAGAATTAGCGTCGTTTCTAACGGACACCAGAAATGTGGTTGGGTTTTCGCCTGACAGTGTGACCGCTGAAGGTTTAGCACTAACTCCCGTGGGTTTGTAATGTCGCTGGTCGCATGAACCCTTCCTTGGTCTCCAACACTCGTGTGCATATCGTAATGTTTCACGAACTGTGTCTGCATAACTTCGTGACGTACAGCAGTGGCGTCAGACAAATGAACGAGGCAACAGGACGGTAATTGAGGTGTCAGCAAAGTGAGCAGTACTAAAGGTAACACAGGAGTTCTGTAGGAAAGGGGCATTATTAGCGAATGTGTCCTTGCTTTATCTCACGAAAAAGGGGGTGAAAAATACGAAACAGCAACAAAAATTGTTAACAAGTAATTCAACTGGTGCGAGGAAGAGTCTGAGCTGATCAGTCAGATACACAGCCGCACCCGTAGCAAACGTCACACAACACACCTAGTGTGCAGAAAGATAGTGTGGGGCGGTCGCTGCCTCTAAGGCGAGAAGTCCGGCCAGCGCAGGGCGGCAATCCACAACCAGCAAACAGAACCCCAAAACACGAAATCCGGAACCTGCAACCCGCAACCTGAAACCCGAAACCCGCGGTCCGTGGCCTGGCCGTCTCATGGCTGCCGCCTTCACGACTTCCAGATTTTGGGGATGGCGGTTATCACTTAAACAACCGGTTTTCCGTTATATCGGTTTTTTCCCGATCACTTTAACCTGACAGTTACAATCGCTCAAAATAAGTTTCTGAAAAAAACAATTTTCGGTTTTTTATTCCTATTACTTACAATATAGGTTGCAATAAAACAAAAGTTGAAAATTTTTCATCCTCTCAGTTTCAAGGTACATGGAATCAAAATATTAAATTAAATAGGCGAACAAAACAAAACTTACTCTATCCACAGTTCATTGCTTTTCTCCAAGTGGGGTAAGTGATCGAATACCACAAGAAATCTCCGGTATTGTCCAGCTGATTGTAATTTTTTGAGACCCACCTCAAAAATCTTGTTAATCTGGGATCAAACCTCTATTTTGGCACGAGTAGTCAGTAAAGGGCGGAGACCGAGGTTTAAGAACTCTCTTTTTTCTCTTAATTTGTCTGTTTTAGACCTTTACAAGCACGTTATGTGGACACACACACATATCAGCTACTTTCTTTTTTTTTATCGTATACTACGAATGAATTATTATTGCGTTTTTAATTTACTACTGTTACCACAATTTCCTTCCGCTTGTATATCATTGTTGTTTGGCTTCATGATAGTAAGAATTTAAATCGGTTTTTGGAACACCTGAATTCAATCCACCCGAATATTCAGCTCACTATGGAGGTGGAAAAGAATGGATGCCTTCCCTTCCTTGATGTGTTGATCAGAACGAAGACTGCTGGTACGCTGGGACATTTTGTTTATAGGAAGCCTACACACACTGACTTGTATCTGCAAGCTGATAGTTGTCACCATCCAGCTCAGAGTGAGGGAGTACTTCGTTTCTTGGTTCACAGGGCCAACGTTATCTCAGACCCTGAAAGTCTGGCTGCTGAGCTACCACATCTCGAAGTCACCTTTCGTCAGAATGGTTATAGTGAGAGGCAGATCAAACGTGTGTTGCGCCATCGGCCTTCTGTGCAACGGGTGAGTGACGATAGCTACGAAGTGGCACCTAAGTCTGCGGCCTTTTAGCCTTACGCCAACAGGATTGTCCGTATGATGTGGAAATTTGATGTGAAATGTGTTTTTCGACCATTTTCTAAGATTAAGGTCCTGCTGGCGTCCGTAAAAGATGATCTTGGTTTGCGTAAGGCTGGTGTCTATCGTATTCCTTGCGGTTGTGGCATGTCATTTATTCGTCAGACAATCAGAACTGTGGAAGACCTGTGTATTGAACATACGCGTCACACACGCTTACAACAGCCGAGCAAATCCGCTATTGCAGAACATTGCCTTGACACCGGTCATCCTACGGAAAACAACACTGAGACTCTGGCTTGCACGTCCAGCTATTGGGATGGTGTTATTAAGGAAGCTGTTGAAATCAAACTATCAAGCAACCTTATAAACAGAGATTCGGATTTTGTTGAAATGCTGCTTGGAATCCGGCTCTGTCTCTCATCAAAAAACAGAGGGACAGAATTAGTGCTACCTCACCTAATGATTAATAGTCACTATCGATATTTCTGATGTTGGTTATCGTTGGTTGTGTGTTGCCTCTGCAGTTACTTGTTCTATGTGTGGTAACTTCCTTGCTTCTCCTCTGTGAACCGAGGTATTAAATTCCCTTGCACATTGCTTCCTCCTTGAGAATGGCAGGGTGTGCTCCTGTCGAAATATCGGATGTGGCCGACGCAGCCACCCGGCAGCAAACCCGTAAGTTATTTGAACATACAATTCTCCGGGAAAACTTAAGGTCTCACAAACCATTAATCTTTTAAAGCAAACTGTGTACGATACTTCATCGTACGTCACTTTTTAAACATGTTTCCACACTAGGGTTGGCGGCAATCTGCTATACAAAAGATGTACAGCGACGACAGCGAGAAACTACCGTACAGACCAGGTGGGGCCGGGTTTTGCACAATGCACGTACACGCGTGACTTAAACCACGACAAGCGGCAACAGGGACGATATGTCTGAGCCTTGCTGTACCAATTCTTATGCCTTGTATTTGTTATTTTCTGTTGCTATTGTTATTAAAATAGCACTGACCGCTTTTTCCATTTTCTAGAATAACGCAATATTTCAAACCAATGCAAATTTTACGAATAAAAATTACTCTCTTTTTTTTAAAAAACAAGGTTTATTTAGAAACGAAAAATTTTAGCGTTTCTGCGACAGCTAATTAATATTGCAGCGATTTACTGGTTAATTAGTAAAAAAATCACCTGTTATAGCCGAAACAGAACAAATACTTAAAAATACCCGTTATTCAGGCCTAAAATACTGGTATCGTTTTTAGCCGGCCGCTTTTTCCCACCGCTGCTGACCCGTGCACGCTGAGCCATCACCAGCACTCACCAGTTGGTACAGAGGAGCATCGCGACACTCCCATACAGGCCCACCTGCCAGAGTGCCTCTCCCTCAAACAAATGACTGATCCTCAGGAAAGTGACTTTGAGACAATTACATCAAAAATGATAAAAATAATGTTTCCTTATTCAGCTGTAGTGGTTCAAAATGGCTCTGAGCACTATGGGACTTAACATCTTAGGTCATCAGTCCCCTAGAACTTAGAACCACTTCAACCTAACTAACCTAAGGACATGTACGAGAACCAATATCAATAACAGTGTAAAATAAAAAAGCAAGGGTCTAAGGCAGTAAGGGAGTCTTTGCTCCTACTGTTAAACCTGTAGGTCAAAGAACTAATGGCAGAAAGAAAAGGCAGCGATTAGAGTCGTTGCGATACTAGTATCTTCAGTCAAGCGGAGGAAGAGTTAATAGAACTGTTAAACTGAATGAAGAATATAATACACTAGGAGCGAACCAAAGAATGACGGAACTAGCGAGAAGTAGAAGAAACGAGTTTAGTGATAAAAAAATATCAAAAATTTTCGAACATTTCCTAACCGAAGCGAGGGCATTCTGCTATCTTGGGAAAAATGAAGTTATACGAAGTAGGGAGGATGTAAGAAGTAGATTACCACAAGCAAACGTGCACTTCTGTGTAACACGAGTCTAACAGTAGCGAATATAAAGCCTTACTCCGAGGATGGAATTTCTGAGGACTCAGGCCTGTGGAAAAAAAAAGAAAAACCAGATAAGAAGGGAATGGAAGCACCTTACATTTGGCGTTGCAGCAAAGCACTGACACCACTGTGGAGCGACAAGAAGCTAAAATCTTGTGCGTAATGTGGCCGAGGAAAGAAATGCATGGAAAATGTTAACTAGCAGAACGGACATGACGATGGATCATCTAAATCTAAACTTCGCAAGCTACTTTATCCGTTAAGACATCACGGAATGTCTTCCGTGCCACCAAACAGGGCAATACCTTTAAGAGAAAACGGAGTTTGGAATTATTCTACAAAGAATTGGGTGTAAGTGTTACTCAAAGATGAAGAGGTTGGCGCAGGACGGGAAATCGTGGTTTGTCGCATCAAAAAACTCTGAAGATTGATGATGGAAAACACTACAATCAGTTTAACCGTGGTCCTGAAAAGGTGTGAGTCGTGGAAACAAGATGATTAGAGTACTGTATTTTAAATTATTGTAGCTGGGCCATCTGATGTTTTTATTTGCTATTAATTGCACTCAGGACATAATGCTTTTTGATTAATAACATAATCCATCACTACTAACTGCTCTCGAACGTTGTGTTGTACTTCATTCAGTGTCCACTGCTGGCCACGATCAAACATTTGTTCAGGCGTGAGGGAGCCAGAACAATGATGTGCTTAACGCACCACTCCAGAAGCCCGTAGATCAGTTAAATTAAAAAAGACACCAAATCCACGTTTTCTGTATCAATCTCTGAGGGGTTCAAATGTTCAATATCACGACAACGTTGCAGGGTAAGCTATTATTAACTTTCTGTTGTAAGTCCACTTGAAGAAACTTAAATGCAGAACTTCACCCATTTTGCTGGTGGCACTTTTCCTTGTAGATTAAAAGGTTGTGCTTTATTAGAAAAAAGATCCGTTTTTCAATGAATCTAGTTGGCACAGAACAAGAGTCCTCTTTTCTTCTGACATCACGTTTCTGCTAGCTGAGAACTGATTTGAATCACCAAAAGACCGAAATAAAATCACAGCTTTTGAACGACTACGTAGGTGCATTAATAGATCGTTCAGTAGAAAGCCTTGCTAAGTCAAGAAAAAAGATTACAATATTATGGCGCCACCGTATTTGGCATGCCCTGTACATGAATTAATTCACTGAAAAGAGGGCTTCAACGAAATTTCAAGAGTGATTAGGATGTTTCTGCTAAACATCAGTAGATCTTTTAGGCTCTGAAAGAGGGAGATTTAAAATAAATATCCTTTGGTAAGAACAACAAAATTTTTCTGGGTTTGTGACCGCATTGTCAATATGTAAAACTACCGACGTTTCGGTCACTATTGCAAGTGACCTTCGTCATGGTGACCTGAAGAAGGTCATCTGCAACAGCGACTGAAAGTTCGGTAGTTTTACATAATGACAATGCAGTCTCAAACACAGAAGAATTTTGTTGACCGTGGCAATGGACGCTGAAGCATACGCTTGTATCCCTTGGTAAAGCTGTAAATATAACATTTTCGTCCAGTTCTGACTGTTTTTATGTCGAAGTGTATATCTAGATACAGAAGTGGGACTACGTTGAGCACGCTTCGAGAGTCCTCGGGTTCGCTGCTTGTAGTGTTACTTGCCTATTTGACGTTACGTCACTGACGTAAAGAAGCACTGTGTTTCCTACACGTTTGCTTGTTACACAAAGACAACATCACGCTCGGAGCGCAAGGTAACACGGCAATGGGTAACGTGTTGGCGAGCTGAGATATTTGAAGATGTCTGGCAGAAAGCGCGGCGACAGCGTACACAGTCCTTGCCAAAGTTCACCAGGAATTGTCTCTCCTGTCTGAAGTTTTTCAGTTTGAAGACAGCGCCGTCCACAGAAGGCAGTCATGAGCCGGAAGAAATTTGACTACCATTATTGCTGACCGAACACTAGATGCAAACATAACGGAATAGAATACGATTTTAAATGATGTATCCTTGCAAAATGCGAATTGGCTGAAGTCACCGAGGCAATATGGATGAAATATAAAAATAATCAACAACTGCTTGTGAACTGAGATATTTATTTATTTATTTATTTGTCTGTTTGACCTGATGTGATTAGGGTTATCAGGGGCTATCTTACATCGGAGTAGGGTTACACACGTTAAGTACCTTTTTTTCGTCATAGTTACCTAAGAAATTAAAGTAGTAAAGGAGTTTTGCTATTTGGGGAGCAACATAACTGATGATGGCCGAAGTAGAGAGGATATAAAATGTAGACTGTCCATGGCAAGGAAAGCGTTTCTGAAGAAGAGAAATTTGTTAACATCGAGTATAGATTTAAGTGTCACGAAGTCATTTCTGAAAGTATTTGTATGGAGTGTAGCCGTGTATGGAAGTGAAACATGGACGATAAATAGTTTTGACAAGAAGAGAATAGAAGCTTTCGAAATGTGGCGCTACAGAAGAATGCTGAAGATTATATGGGTAGATCACATAACTAATGAGGAGGTATTGAAAAGAACTGGGGAGAAGAGAAGTTTGTGGCACAACTTGACTAGAAGAAGGGATTGATTGGTAGGACATGTTCTGAGGCATCAAGGATCACCAATTTAGCATTGAAGGGCAGCGTGGAGGGTAAAAATCGTAGAGGCAGACCAAGAGATGAATACACTAAGCAGATTCAGAAGGATGTAGGTTGCAGTAGGTACTGGGAGATGAAGAAGCTTCCACAGGATAGAATAGCATGGAGAGCTGCATCAAACCAGTCTCAGGACTGAAGACCACAACTAACTAACCTAAGAAATAACAACTTTAATATAGGAGCTGGTATTAAAATGATTTAAGTGACTGACTTGACGGGCCGGCCGAAGTGGCCGTGCGGTTATAGGCGCTGCAGTCTGGAACCGAGCGACCGCTACGGTCGTAGGTTCGAATCCTGCCTCGGGCATGGATGTGTGTGATGTCCTTAGGTTAGTTAGGTTTACTTAGTTCTAAGTTCTAGGCGACTGATGACCTCAGAAGTTAATTCGCGTAGTGCTCAGAGCCATTTGAACCATTTGACGTAACGGTGTGAGTAAATTATACTGACTTGTGAACAAATAAAGTTATTACTGGCAGTACTTGTGCTACAGATACTGCTACTGTCACTAACAGCGATAATGGTAACAATGAAAATAGTAATAATAATGTCAATGACTGTGACTTTAACAACAATAATGATAGCGGCAGATATAAGAAGAATTTACAGGTGAACAAAATAGATGGTTCCTGAAATAGCGAGTTCTGTGGAAATGAAATTTAAGGGAGACTACACCGGCTGAGAACGCTGGGAAATGAGCAAGGTCAGGTTGGAAAGACGAATGTACAAGGGTAACCAGTGCGTCAAAGGAGAATGGTAACTTTGTTATTGCTTTAGTAGACGTGTCATTGACTGGCTTCTCAAGCTGGCGATATTGTTTAGTTCTCAAAATTTGAAAAATTAATTTCCTTCTACATGCCATTTACTTGCCTTTTGAGCGTAATGGTTATTTCTGGCATTAAAATCTTCTTGTGAGTAAGGTATGTTCATAAAGTAGTTAAAGAGTTAATGTCACTGTATTAATTAATTAATTAATTCATTCATTATCAATTAAAATCTAGGCTTGTATTTCAAGCGGATTGCCGGTGCCATGGTAGTTTGAGAAGTTACATTCTCTGGAATAGAATACTCACTCTGATATGTGACGTAACCAAAATTATGCATTAAAAGCTGTCGAAAGCACCGTGCATCAGGTCTGAGGTGTGAGCACTCATTTTAACGAAGAAGTCCTCTATAAATCCTATTATGTCAGTATGAACTGTGCCCCAATAAAAATTAGTTTTATTTCGCGTGGATTGAAAACTGAGAACTATGAGTGTATACATTGGCTTCATTCACACATATTTACACGACTAAACGTATTTAGTGCGTCTGGTATGAAATATTACGGGTGAACTTAAAGTCTTGTAAGAAAGGGGTTGTGTTCAAGAAAAACCTAACTCAAATGTACCGTGAAATTAATGACGCTGCACAGATATTCCAGTAGACAGGATTCTGTCAGTTACCGAACTTTTACAGTGTAATCGGTCTGTTATCAGTAAAAAAAAAAAAAAAAGTTCAAATGCGTCTGAGCACAATGGGACTTAACATATGAGGTCATCAATCCCCTAGAACTTAGAACTACTTAAACCTAACTAACCTAAGGACATCACACACATCCATGCCCGAGGCAGGTTTCGAACCTGTGACCGTGACGGTCGCGCAGTCCCAGACTGTGCGCCTAGAACCGCTCGTCCACAACGGCGGAGGTTATCAGTTAAAGTCACAAGATACTTGGAGGTGTATCACAAGACGAAAATGGCAAAAATAGAGATCCCGTACCAACAGACTGTAAAAGCACATACGTTGAACTGTGAAAACATTACGATCAGTGCCCACCGCGATAGTGAATGTCATCTAGTCAGAAAATTATATAAGCGGAGCAGAAACGAAATGGGAATCGTTGTAATGAGGATATAGGCCAAAAATGGGCAATCCAGTCACCTAAACGACTTTGACTACCGGCAGATTTTTGCGTCCCCGCGCCCCGGAACGAGCACCGCCACGCCTCGGAGTCGGAACCGAGCATCGTGGCCAAGGCAGTGGGCAGCGAGCGCACTGGACTCGCATTCGGGAGGGCGGCGCATCCCGCCATCCAAATCTAGGACTTCCGTGATTTTCCTTAACCACTCTACGCAAATGCCCGGGTGGTTCCTATGAAAACCATTCCTCTTCCCATCCATGAATCCGAGCTTGTGCTCTGTCTCTAATGAGCTCGATGTGGATGGGATGTTAAGCCCTAATCTTCCACAAGCTGCGACATGGTCGGGAATAAAACAGTGACCCCAATATAGAATAACTTTCTGTACTTCAAGTCTATGGTCATAATTTTTTTTTATCAGACTGCCGGTTTCGGTCCATAATGACCATCATCAGATCTGTTTTATAAAAACATGTCCTAATATACTGCAGCCATAGTGGAATCGTCAAAAGTGGAACACAAAATCAGCACCAGCGTCGTAAAATACACTGATGCTCATAAATTAAGGATAATTGCAGAATGTGGTGCCACTCAACGTAGCACTACACAAAACTGGCACTAATAGCATAGGCACACAGGGAACACACACGACACAGCTCTGTAAATCCACGGCATTGGTGATAAGTTGAGAAAACCATCCCGAAACATATGTGCTACAGAACGCCACTGTTTGCTGTGCATGTACCCCGACATTAATATGGGATATGATCACCATGCACACGTTCACCGGCCGCACAACCGGTTGGCATACTCTGGATCAGGTGGTCCAGCAGCGGCTGGGGTATAGCCTCCCATTCTTGCACCAGTACTTCTCGGAGCCCCTGAAGTGTCGTAGGGGTTTGAAGACGTGCAGCGATACGTCGACCGAGAGCATCCCAGACGCACCACCCCATTCGCTTGATATCTTCTGTTTCAAGGTACTCCTCCACGATGGCAGCTCGATGGAGCCGTGCGTTACCATCCATCAGGAGGAAGGTGGGACCCACTGCACCCCTGAAAAGGCAGACATACTGGTGCAAAATGACGTCCCGATCCACGTGACGTGTTACAGTTTCACTGTAAAAGACATGTACGGGTGTACGTGCACCAATCATAATCCCACCCCACACCATCAAACCACGACCTCCATACAGGTCCCTTTCAAGGATATGAAGGGGTTCGTATCTGGTTCCTGGTTCACACCAGATGAAAACCCGGCGAGAATGACTGTTCAGACTATACCTGGACTCGTCCATGAACATAACCTGGAACTACTGTTCCAATGACCATGTACTGTGTTGTTGCTACCAGGCTTTACAGGCTCTTCTCTGACCGGGGATCAGTGGGATGCACCTTTCAGGTCTCGGGGCGAATAAACCATGTCTGTTCAGTCGTATGTAGACTGTGTGTCTGGAGACAACTGCTCCAGTGGCTGCAGTAAGGTCCCGAGCAAGACTACCTGCAATACTCCGCGGCCGTCTGAGGTCACTGATGGTGAGATATCGATTTTCTTGTGGTGTTGTACATTGTGGACGTCCCGTACTGTAGCGCCTGGACACGTTTCCTGTCTACTGGAATTGTTGCCATGATCCTGAGATCACACTTTGTGGTACACGGAGGGCCCGTGCAACGACCTGCTGTGGTTGACCAGCCTCCAGACGCCCTACTATTCTACCACTCATAACGTCATCAATATGTCATCTTTTTCAACACACTTACTCGCTGCACCGTACTCTGACATGCACTAACACACCTCAGCGTATGTAGACTGCTGTCAACGCCACCGTGCGACGACCGCAGGTCAAATGTACCGCATGGTCATCCCTCGAGGTGATTTAAACCCCCAAACCGCCCACCAGAGTGTTGTTTCACCTTGTATCAGCTTTATCCTTACTTTATGAGCATGAGTGTATGTACACTACTGGCCATTAAAATTGCTACACCACGAAGACGACGTGCTACAGACGCGAAATTTAACCGATAGGAAGAAGGTGATGTGATATGCAAATGATTAGCTTTTCAGAGCATTCACACCGGTGGCGACACCTACAACGTGCTGACATTAGGAAACTTTCGAACCGATTTCTCATACACAAACAGCAGTTGACCGGCGTTGCCTGGTGAAACGTTGTGATGATCCCTCGTGTAAGGAGGAGAAATGCGTACCGTCACGTTTTAATATTTTTTGTGGGATATAAACCTCTCTCACACCGGCCTGATTTAGCTTCACTGATCAGGATAGTAAAAACATGCGTATATTAAGGGAATTTTCATTCACAAAGCAGGCGTATCACATTCACACAGTTCAATACTGTTTTAACCTGATTAAATTGAGCTTAATTTAAATTCCATAAGGCAGTGAAGCAATTATGAAGTCTCGGTGCGACGAAAATTGTCAGTCGATCTTCTGAAAACATTTGTAATAATTATTAACTTTCAGTGATCACATGGGGAAGATCGGAGATCTGCTGGTAAGACCGTGTTAGCCTATTTATTGAAAGTAATAAGCTGGATATCTTGAGCATACAAAACGGCAGGTTTTGTCCAGTGTAAATCAGACGTTCTCCGCTGATCCCGTGCAACACAGCGTAATAAGCAGACACTGTCAATAATAATCAGTTAAATAATACGCGAACACACTTACTTTAGTTTAGTTCATGTATTAAATTCCTTCTCATACAGAATCTCATCAAGATGGCGACTAGCTCAACAATACATACATATACATCCTCCTTCTTTCACGACTAATCCGCAAGCATTGCCTCATTCTTTTCATAAGTGAAAACAGATAGCAGAGAAGTTATTCCATGGAGTAAATGGACGCTCCAAGGAATAATAGGGCTTGAAAGTACTTTGCATTGATAATCATCGTATATTAAAGTTTAGGAATCGGTAAGATAAGAAGAGATATTTCGAGATATGTACTGAGTTATATAATTTATAAAATTTCTGAAAATATCGCGGAGAGACTGCTGCAACAGACATTACATCGCCCCTCGCAGCGAGCAAAGTTGATATGTATCCACTTTGCGAGATAACTATTGGCTTAGCTAACTCGTTAGAATTTGTGGAACATACGTTCCTATAAGTTTTAAGAATTTAGAAAGATTTTTTGATTACAAGAACTGAAAAAGATTTGGTATAGGTAACACCTATCTTCGTTACCTAGATGTTGCTTTCACGTGTACTGGGGCATACCCGCATCCCACGTACACAACCAGGGAAGATGGACTTATATAGTTGTTAATCAGGTCTACCTATTCAGCAACTGGCCTTTACAGGGAAACCCCGGAAAACCTGGAGGCTTAGACCCCAACTAGGTATCACAGATGACAGGAAAGACAGAATAAATTAAAAATTTGAGAGATGCTGTAGAATTCATAGGAAAGATAAAATCTGCCTCATAGGAAAAAAAAAATCTTTACACATGAAAATCTTTACAATCTTCTGAAAAATTTTCTTCATCTATGTCTTGCTGAGCTGCGGTGTAACTGATCGAACAGGAACATGGGACACGGCACGGAGGACAGGCGTCGCATTGGCGTACCGGACAGGAGACGTAACGGATTTGAGAGACCAGAAGGAACCTCAGGAACAGGTACTCAGGGTTGTGGCATGAAACAATCGAAATTCGTCTAAGGAATGGTCAACTATTAAAGGTTCCTGGAAGAGAAGGGTTAGTCGAATTTCTCTAGATTCATTTTGAATTCAAATATGGACTTTCCAGACCTAGGTGTCTTAATCGATACTGTAGTTGTACAATATCACAACTCCAGATCGGAAAACAATTTTGAAAACATGGATAATTTCATACATCTTCCTGAAAAGCTGAAAGGTTCTAATTCTGGTTTTAATTTAATTTAATTTTTATTTATTTATTTAGTGTTCCGTTGGATTTTCCAGGTGTAAGTAGATCTGAATCTTTCCTAATTTGGTTTCAAGTACGAATGTGGATAACATGTCAGAATATTAAAAACTTTATTATTTGAGACAATTTCCAAAAAAATTATATCTTATTCATACATGATTACAATGAAATTTTGCTGAAAGAGAACGTTTAATTAAGTCTTGCTGCATGACCTCTGCACTTTTCGCCTTATATTTGCGAAGTAACAATAATACCTAATCTTATTAGCACAGTTTACAACACCAACATGACCCAAGGTCAAATATGTAAACCAAATTAATCGTTCTACATATTCTTTGGGTATGCAGACACACCACCTTGGATTCCTTCCCAGATTTAAAAAAATAAAATATTATTCACAAGCCGGTAGTATTCCAAATTGACCATAGGATTTTGTTGACTGAATTGTCGTATTATAGCATTCCATCGCCGATCCTTCTTCTGAAGCTGAGCCATTGTCTTACATAAATGAATATAATATAACTTGTAATTATTTTCTTGAAGAAAAAGCACTGGTAATTCTGCCTTATTATTTACATCCATTTCAGGTATTATTCCTTCTGAAGATCTTGAAAACGCATCAGCTATAATATTTTCGTTTCCGGCTACATGAATAATTTGAAACTGATATTCTTGCACCGCCAGCGTCCACCTTGACAAGCGAGGAAGCAGCAACTTACAAGTTTGTAAAAAGGCTAGTGATTGGTTATCCTTGAGCCATATACATAATAATTAAACCTTTTCACAGACCAAATAACTGCTAAAGCTTCCAATTCCGTGGTGGTATATGCTCTTTCACAGGTGGATAAAACTCTGCTAGCAAATGCAATTGGACAAAAGGTTTTTACACAATCGATGTACCTAATTTGAAATAAACAAGATCCTAAGCTCACATGTGATGAATCAGTGGCTAAACAGAATCGGACATTCATGTCAGGTTGGTATAATAACGGAAAATTTATCACTTGATCCTAAATTTCACAAAAAGCCTTTTCACAATCATTAGAGCATTGCCATGGTACGTATTTCCTCAGGATCCGGTTTAGTGCTTCAGAGTTCACTTCTCGAGTTTTAATAAATCGACGAAAAAATGAAGCCAAGCCTATAAAGTCTTTCAGTTGTCTTCTGTTTCTTGGACTTGGAAAATTTTTCACTGCACTAATCTTCGCTTCTGTTGGAAGAATGCCTTTTGCATTAATCATATGTCCTAAGAATTTAATTCTCTGTAGAGGGATTTTTTTAGATTTGCAGTTATACCAGTTTGTTTGAACACAGCAAAAATTATGTAAGGTGAGGCAAATCCAACACCTTCCATGAAAACCCTGACATGATAAGTAAGTCCAGTAGTATGTCACATAACTCAGAATAAATCGTGACATTAAATTAACAAAAGTAATATGAGTAACGAGTGAGCAAATGGAATACCACAGACTAACACGAGAATGCCTAAATGCATGTCGTACCTTCCCACCGTGAGACAGACGCAGTTCCGAGGGGAGAAACGAGAACAGAAGCAGAGAGCAGAACCGTGTTAAGTTAGAAGGCCCTACGATAAGGGACGGACTGGACACCCACGTCGCCAGCCTCCCGCTAAGAACACACCACCAGCACGTTTTAGTGTGAGACTTTTTCACGTCTCTGTTACATCAAGACCACCCCCAGCCCATGTTGAAACCTAGAGCCCTCCAGAAAAACAGTATAGTTCTTACGATAACACAAAAAGGGCCACCACCACCACCCGCAAGTTTTAGCGTGAGACTTTTTCGCGTCTCTGTTACGTTAGGACCACCCCCGAGCCCATGTTAAAAGATAGAGCCCTCCAGAAGAACAGTATAGATCTTACGATAACGCTAAAAGGACCACACCAGCTGCAGGTTTTAGCGTGAGACTTTTTCGCGTCTCTGTTACGTTGCAAACTTTAAAAACATTGCCCCACCACGAAAAGTATAACGTTTCTCATTGGATAGACAGAATTTTTGTAGGCGGAGTTTAAGGTTAACATTGAGTCCCTGATTGGTCAGATGAAAACACAGCCAGATAGGTTTTTTTAAACCAACTTCGGTACATTGTAGTAAGGAGAAGTTAAGAGGAGTTGCTTCCGAGAGGGTGAGCTGGACGGAGCTGCGCCGGCCGCGCCGCCCCCCTGACGAACACCGACAAGATAATGAACGCACGCGATGTCGCATAACAGCGTATAAAGCTTCACTCAGACCTGCAGAAGTCTCATCTGTTACAGCACCTTTTTGCGTAATACTAGTGTCGATCTTCAATTAAAGCTCATGGTGTTCACAGTTGCCACTTGAAGTAAAAATCTGAAACGCGATGATTTTTCTGTTATATAGTTATTGAGAAGCCACATCAGCAACTGTAATTTACGACAAGTTAGATAAGCAATTAAAGATAATTGAGGGTCACTGTAGACCATTTTGATAGTTTGCTCTTTTGTGAAACTTAATTTAAACCTACATTATAGATGTGATATGGCATAGGTCATCCTTAGATCCATTGTAGAACTTGGAAACCCACTCAGGGAATATTCGTTCACATTTTTGTTGAACGCAGTTGGTTTTTGCTATCCTGTATTGAAACATTTCCTGTTATCAATAGTGCAATTTATAAACAATGTTTTGTGAGTAGAATAAAATTTCCAATGGTAAACTTAACTGCTTTTTCGACGTTATTTTACCAGCGTCTCACTGAACTCTTCTGAATTCTACATGTCATGTGTGGTCTGGCGTCTCCTTACCAGCAACAGGTCCCAGGTTCAAACTATTCAATTCCCTAAAAAACACGCTCAGAGCGTTGTTGCGCGAAAGTGGTAGGGAGACACGATATAGAACAGACATCACCATGAATGTTTAGACATATGTACTAAGAATTTAATTCTCTGTAGAGAAAATTGGGATTTTTTTTAGATTTGCAGTTATACCAGTTTGTTTGAACACAGCAAAAATCCTCATAATCAGTTGTACATGTTCCTCCCAAGTTTTAGAGGCAATTAATAGACCGTCCACACAAACTGTTATTCGACTACGTAGTCCTGGTGCAAGGGCATAGTCCAACGCATAAATAAAAACTCCAGAGCTGATATTGAGACCAAACGGAACGACCTTGAACTGATAGCGTCTCCCTCCATATATAAAAGCAGTATATTTTCTTGAGTCCTTGTCTAACTGGACTTGCCAGAACGAACTTCTCAAATCAATAGTGGTTAAATAGGATACATTTTGAAATTTCTGTATTAACTCATAGATGTTCTCCGGATGTGTGCGCACAGATACTATAATTTTGTTAATTTCCCATGCATCTAATACCAATCGAACTTTTCGTCCTGGCTTTGGTACAACAAGCAACGGAGAACAATATGGGCTGTTCTACGGTTAAATAAGATTCCTGTTTAACATTTTTTGTATCTCTTCCTGAACTGGTTGTTTTAATCGCCAGGGAATGGGATAGTGTGCGCGGCAAAATGTCTTATGGGGCATAATCTGTAATGTACAAACATATCCTCTAATAACTCCGGGCTTTTCATCGAAAACTGACTCATATTCTGTTAATATATTGAATAATTGTTCCCTCTGACTATCCGTTAGGCAATCTGACTCAGCAATCTTCTGTTCGACTGTTTGTCTGAATTCCTCTACTTGAATTGACTTGATCGGTAGTCGGTACATATTATTATTTTCAGCACAAATCAACTGCACAGCAGCACCAGGGAAATATCGCTCATACACTGCCTCCTTTCCCAGTAAGATCAGTGTAACAAATTTATCTTCGATTTTAAAATGCACCTTTCCTTCTACCAAGTCCAACTTGCATTTGCAGGCTTGCAAAGTTCCAATGCCAAGAATACAATCTACTGACAACTTTTCCACTACAATGAATGTGCATTGTTTAGCTACATTTTATCTCTATAATCGTTTGTATCTTGACGTTCCGGGATTTTCCACCCACTGCACCTATAACTCGGCAATTTTGTACTGGTAGGACAGGGATTTTCTTAATTTTACTAATTCTGCTAAGCAATGTTCCGGATGCTACGTCTGTAGATGAAGCTGTGTCCAATACAACATTGGTTAAAATTCCTTCCACTTCTGTGCTGATCTCAGACACAGGAACCCTTTTTTCTTCGACTACACAGCCCTCTAAGTCTCTTGTCAATACATCTGTCATTAATTCGCCCTCATTATATCTCAACATTGCCACGGAATTAATTTCGTTTAAAACAGGTTTGCCCCTTTTGTATTCCCTGGGCGACTTTACGGAGCATAAAGCGGCCCCCTTCAGTTTAAATGTCGAATCATCTACTACTTCTGTTATGATTGGTTGTTGTTGATGACTCGTTATGTTATTTGCTTCAAATCGATGGTCAGGATTTCTGCACACATTATTATTGTTTGAAAACTGCTGGTTCTGTTAATCTCTTGCATTTCCAAACGTGGGTTGTATCTGCGACCTGTTCGATTGTTTCTGAATCTGCCCCTCGCACCACTGTTATTGAAATTTCCATTTCCGTTGCAATTGTTTCCATTGAATCTCTGACTATTCTTAGTTCTGTCACGGTCGCCAAATTTAATATTTTTTGTGGGATCTAAACCTCTCTAACACCGGCCTGATTTAGCTTCACTGATCAGGATAGTAAAAACATGCGTATATTAAGTGAATTTTCGTTCACAAAGCAGGCTTATCACATTCACACAGTTCAATACTGTTCTATCCTGATAAAGGTCGGATTGTAGCCAATCGCGATGACGGTTTATCGTATCGCGACATTCCAGCTTGCGCTCGTCGCGATCCACCGACTGTTAGCAGAATATGGAATCGGAGGGTTCAGGAGAGTAATACGGAATGCCGTCCTGGATCCCAAAGGCCTCGTATCACTAGCAGTCGAGATGAGAGGCATCTTATCCGCATGGCTCTAACGGATCGTGCACCCACGTCTCGATCCCTGAGTGAACAGATGGGGACGCTTGCAAGACAACAACCATCTGCACGAACAGTTCGACGACGTTTGCAGCAGCATGGACTATCAGCTCGGAGACCATGGCTGCGGTTACCCTTGACGCTCTGGGTGCACGAATGGCAAAACGTCATTTTTTCGGATGAATCTGTTTACAGCATCATGATGGTCACATCCGAGTTTGGTGACATCGCTGTGAACGCGCATTGGAAACGTGTATTCGTCATCGCCATACTGACGTATCACCCGGCGTGATGGTATGGGATGCCATTGGTTACACGTCTCGGTCACCTCTTATTGGTATTGACTGCACTTTGAACAGTAGACGTAACGTTTCAGATGTGTTACGACCCGTGGCTCTACCCTTAATTCGATCCCTGCGAAACTCTACATTTCAGCAGGATAATGCACGACCGCATGTTGCAGGTGCCGTTCGGGCATTTCTGGATACAGAAAATGTTCGACTGGTGCCCTTGCCAGCACATTCTCCATATCTCTCACCGATTGAAAACATCTAGTCAATGGTGGCCGAGCACCTGGCTACTCACAATACGCCAGTCACTACTCTTGATGAACTGTGGTATCGTGTTGAAGCTGCATTGGCAGCTGTACCTGTACACGCCATCCAAGCTCTGTTTGACTCGTTGCCCAGGCGTATCAAGACCGTTAGTAAGGCCAGAAGTAGTTGTTCTGGGTACTGATTTCTCTGTATCTATGCACCCAAATTGCGTGAAAATGTAATCACATGTCAGTTCTAGTATAATATATTTGTCCAATGAATGCCCGTTTATTATCTGCATTTCTCTTGGTGTAGCAATTTTAATGGCCAATAGTGTATAAACAACAGCGTATGTAAGAGTCATCTTGTGAGCAACACTACTGTTCAAATAAACTGCCGTACAGTAGCCACAATATGTTTGTATTACACGTTCACCAGACGCCGCTACTCATGTTTTTATATAGCAGATCTGATCGTGGTCATTATGGACCAAAACTGGTAATCTGATGTCAAAAAAATTTTGTGACTGTAGACGTGAAATAGAGAAATTTACCCTAATCTTCATTCCTCTTTAACAGAACTTGGTGGTCGATCACTTGCTCGCTTTGTCCAAAACAGTAAGTGGCGACCTGTGGCAGAGCACAACGCTGGTGCAGGCGCGAGTCTGCTGGAGAACAGCAGTTAACCATCGTCAGAATACACTCTCATCTCTGCCTTCCACCACCCGTCATGCCCCCTATGAGTCCCACTAAAACTATGGAAGTAGTTCACCAATATCCTAGCACACGTCTTGCCATGATGTCCATTCCTGCAGTCGGTGTCGACCGAACATTCGTTTTTCCATCGGTTCTGCGCAGAACCTCTTCCTCTTTTCTTATCTCATCAGTTCACTTCATTTGCAGCTTCCTCCTGTAACGTCACACCTCAAACGTTAGATTCTCAGTATCGGAAAGTCGATGGTTCATTCCACACGGAATTGTGCTCCGGACGAAGACTCCCAGAAGTTTCGGCTTCTTTTGGCGGCAAGTGTCCTAGTCTCCTTCTCACGTCCTCTTGGCTTTGTGCGTCGGTCGTCATTTTGCTTCCAAAGTAGCAGGTCACCTTCACTTCGTGCGCTGTCTGATTTGAAGGTAAGTTCGCCGCCAACTCCATCTCTACTTCTTCCGCCGGCCGCTGTGACCGAGCGGTTCTATCGCTCTTCAGTCCGGAACCGCGCTGCTGATACGGTCGCAGGTTCGAATCCTGCCTCAAGTATGGATGTGTGTGATGTCCTTAGGTTAGTTAGGTTTAAGTAATTCTAAGTCTAGGGCACTGATGACCTCAGATGTTAAGTCCCATAGTGCTTAGAGCCATTTGAACCATCTGCTTTTCCCAAACACTTTCGCCTCCCTCTGGTTCACTTTCAGATTTTTTTCTGTTGGCACTGGATCGTTCATTCCATCCAACTCGTGCCGTAATTTTCCACAGAAGATAGCGATCCCATCAGCGAATCTTATCTTTCATATACGTTATTGTTTTAACTTCATTTATTGGATATTTCAAGATCTGCTACCTGATATTTTAAAAACCAACTAGCACGTTAATCATTGTTACGTGTAATTGTGCATTTTTCCACCTTACTAGCAAAATTTGTTTTGAGTAAAAAAACTAGAATAATAACAATGTGTTACAAAGAAGAATAAGAATGGAGTCGAAGAAGCAAGTGCTCGGATAAGAAAGGGTACAAGGCAAGGATGTAGCTTCTTCACGCTACTGTTCAATCTGTATATCGAATCAATGACGGAAATAAAACATAGTTTGAGGAGCGGAAAAATTCAAGGTGAAAGGCTATAAACGATAAGATTCGCTGGGGCTATTGCTATCCTTAGTGGGAGAGAGAAAGAATACCGAGTGAAATAGCCTACAAAGTATGCAATATGGACTGAGAGTAAACCCAAAAAAGACGAAAGTGAGAAAGAGTGGCAGAAATGAGATTGTTGTTGTTGTGGTCTTCAGTCCTGAGACTGGTTTGATGCAGCTCTCATTGCTACTCTATGCTGTGCAAGCTTCTTCGTCTCCCAGTACTTACTGCAATCTACATCCTTTTGAATCTGCTTAGTGTATTCTTCTCTTGGTCTCCCTCTACGATTTTTACCCTCCACGCTGCCCTCCAATGCTAAATTTGTGATCCCTTGATGCCTCAGAACATGTCCTACCAACTGGTCACTTCATCTTCTCATGTTGTGCCACAAACTCCTCCCCAATTCTATTCTATACCTCCTCTATAGTTATGTGATCTACCCATCTAATCTTCAGCATTCTTCTGTAGCACCACATTTCAAAAGCTTCTATTCTCTTCTTGTCCAAACTAGTTATCGTCCACGTTTCACTTCCATACATGGTTACACTCCATTCAAATACTTTCAGAAACGACTTCCTGACACTTAAATCTATACTCGATTTTAACAACTTTCTCTTCTTCAGAAACGCTTTCCTTGCCATTGCCAGTCTACATTTTATATCCTCTCTACTTCGACCATCATCAGTTACTTTGCTCCCCAAATACCAAAACTCCTTTACTACTTTAAGTGTCTCATTTCCTAAACTAATTCCCTCAGCATCACCAGACTTAATTCGACTACATTCCATTATCCACGTTTTGCTTCTGCTGATATTCATCCTATATCCTCGTTTCAAGACACTGTCCATTCCGTTGATATGCTCTCCCAAGTCCATTGCTGCTTCTGACAGAATTACAATGTCATCGGCGAACGTCAAAGGTTTTATTTCTTCTCCATGGATTTTAATACGTACTCCGAATTTTTCTTTTGTTTCCTTCACTGCTTGCTCAATATACAGATTGAATAAGATCGGGAATAGGCTATAAAACTGTCTCACTAGCTTCCCAACCACTGCTTCCCTTTTATGTCCCTCGACTCTTACAATTGCCATCTGGTTTCTGTACAAATTGTAAGTAGCCTTTCGCTCCCAGTATTTTACCCCTGCCACCTTTAGAATTTGAAAAAGAGTATTCCAGTCACCATTGCCAAAAGCTTTAGTTTTTACATTCGTCTGTAAAGAATTCGCATTAGTATTTTGCAGCCGTGACTTATTAAACTGATAGTTTGGTAATTTTCACATGTCAACACTTGCTTTCTTTCGGATTGGAATTATTATATTCTTCTTGAAGTCTGAGGGTATTTCGCCTGTCTCATACATCTTGCTCACCAGATGGTAGAGTTTCGTCAGGACTGGCTCTCCCAAGGAAGTCAGTAGTTCTAAGGGAATGTTGTCTACTCCGGGGGCCTTGGTCCGACTTAGGTCTTTCAGTGCTCTGTCAAAGTCTTCACGCAGTATCGTATCTCCCATTTCATCTTCATCTACCTCCTCTTCCATTTCCATAATATTGTCCTCAAGGACATCGCCCTTGTATAGACCCTCTATATACTCCTTTCACCTTTCTGCTTTCCCTTCTTTGCTTACAACCGGGTTTCCATATGAGCTCTTGATATTCATACAAGTGGCTCTCTTTTCTCCAAAGGTCTCTTTAATTTTTGCTGTAGGCAGTATCTATCTTGCCCCTAGTAAGATAAGCCTCTACATCCTTACATTTGTCCTCTAGCCATCCCTGCTGAGCCATTTTGCACTTCCTGTCGATATCATTTTTGAGACGTTTGTATTCTTTCTGCCTGCTTCATTTAGTGCATTTTTATACTGTCTCCTTCCATCAATTAAATTCAATTTTTTTCTGTTACCCAAGGATTTCTACTAGCCCTCGGCTTTTTACCTACTTGATCCTCTGCTGCCTTCACTACTTCATCCCTCAGAGCTACCCATTCTTCTACTGTATTTCTTTCCCCTATTCCTGTCAATTGTTCCCTTATTCTCTCTCTCAAACTCTGTACAACCTCTGGTTTAGTCAGTTTATCCAGGCCCCTTCTCCTTAAATTCCCACGTTTTTGCAGTTTCTTCAGTTTTAATATACAGTTCATAACCAATAGATTGTGGTCAGAGTCCACATCTGCCCCTGGAAATGTCTTAGAATTTAAAACCTGGTTCCTTAATATCTTACCATTATATAATCTATCCGATACCTTCTAGTATATCCAGGATTCTTCCATGTATACAACCTTCTTTTATGATTCTTGAACCAAGTGTTAGCTATGATTAAGTTATGCTCTGTGCAAAATTCGTCTACTATGTTTCCTTCTCTCCCTTTTCCTACTCTCGAATTCCAATCACCCATGACTATTAAATTTTCGTCTCCCTCCACTACCTGAATAACTTATTTTATATCATCATACATTTCATCAATTTTTCCATCATCTGCAGAGCTAGTTGGCATGTAAACTTGCACTAGTGTAGTAGGTATGGCTTCGTGTCTATCTTGGCCACAATAATTTGTTCACTATGCTATTTGCAGTAGCTTACCCGCACTCCTATTTTTTTATTCGTTATTAAACCTACTCCTGTATTACCCCTATTTGATTTTGTATTTATAACCCTGTATTCACCTTACCAAAAGACTTGTTCTTCCTTACACCGAACTACACTAACTCCCACTACATCTAACTTTAACCTATCCATTTCCCCTTTTCAATTTTCTAATCTACCTGCCCGATTAAGGACTCTGACATTCCACCCTCCGATCCGTAGAACGCCAGTTTTCTTTCTCCTGATAACGACGTCCTCTTGAGTAGCCTCCGCCCGGAGATCCGAATGGGGGATTATTTTACCTCCGGAACATTTTACCCAAGAGGACGCCATCATCATTTAACCATACAATATATCTGCATGTCCTGGGGAAAAATTATGGCTCTAATTTCCCCTTGCTTTTAGCCGTTCGCAGTACCAGCACAGCGAGGCCGTTTTGGCTGCTGCCCCTCTTCAGGAACCACACGTTTGTCTGGCCTCTCAACAGATACCCCTCCGTTGTGGTTGCACCTATGGTACGGCCATCTGTATCGCTGAGGCACGCAAGCCTCCCCACCAACGGCAAGGCCCATGGTTCATGGGGGGATTACTGATAATAATATCATCAAATTTGCTGACCGCGTCGTAGACGAAGTGAATGAATTCTGCTACTTGGAGAAGCAAAATAGCCCATGACGAACGAAGAAAGGAGGACATAGAAAGCAGACTAGCACAGGAAAAGAGGAAGTTCCTGGTCGAAAGAAGTGTTCTAGTAATAAACATTGACTTCATTTTGAGAAACAAATTTCTGAGAATATACGTCTAGAACACAACAATAGAGTGAATTATGGAATCTGGAAGAATCTGAGGCGAAGACAATCGAAGTTTTTCAGATGTGTGCTACAGCAATATGCTGAAAGTTGGGTTGACTGATAAGGAATAACGAGATTCTTCGCAAAACTGTCGAGGTTAGAAACATGTGGAGTGTTAAAAAATACATGTTAGTAATTTAGAGGAAAATAATGGAAAGACAGGAAAGGAACGATTTCTAAATTTTCATTATTCTTAAAACGAAATATAATTTGGAAATTATGATTCGGGTTTTTGCTGTTCCAGGTGGGAGGGCCTTGGCAGAAACATAGAGCCTGTCCCACCAGAAGTGGAGCACAAAATTATGTCTTCTTATATTACTGAATGACATACATCAGGAGTGACTCTGTGTGTATTTATTTCTTTGATATACCTTCGACTTAGAGCTTACACTATAGAGGAGAAAGATAACATTCCTGCAGTACGCCCTGTTCAATCGGAGTACTCCTGCCTTGGTCGTATAATCTTAATTGTTCCCTCTAAGTTCTTCCACACACTGTCTTTTACCCGTCTTTCCCATAGAGTATAACTGTTTTTGTGAGCATGTCAAAAACTTACATTGTCGAATGCCTTGTGTAGGCCGTCAGTTGGTGTGAAATTGTCTTGATTTTTCTTGTCTTGTTTTTACTATCAAGATTAACGCCAGCACTGCCTCTCCGTTTCATAAAGCCAAACCCATTATACGATTCTTTTGCCTGTGGAAAGCAGTTCAGGTGATGACGACGGCACTTAGCGAATTCTGTCGTCTATTGATAGCTGGTTTTACAGACGTTCTCCTACTGCGGGCTCCCACCACTGTCGCACAGCAGGCGGCTCAAGTCGCGGCGCGCTCTGTCGCGGTGATCGCGTGAGGGGGGGTCCCCGGCGGTATGACTCCGCTTTTCTTCCCGTGACTCAGTTAGGCCGTGGGAGAACACTCAAGCCACGCGACACCCTCCACCCGACGACAGATCAATATCCGTAGCTAGAGCTGCCTATTGTTCCGTCTGTACGCGATGTGGGTGTCTAGAAGAGTCTGTGTCGGGTTTCGCCCTGACGGCTGTGCGAGTGATAATATGACGTTTCGCCACCACGGCTGGCTGCCTTTCTCACAGAATTATCCTCTAATGGCTGTAGTTGATCTCCCGGGCGAAGATTATAAACTTACCAAAAATGTTTTTCAGCAGCTGCATTTCGGCGAGTGTGTGTGACCAAGTGACGCTGTGACTGTCTCCTTCCGGCGGATGGCGACGTAAAACTTGACGGCGGTCTCAGCGTGATTCCGTAATTGTAGGCCGCATGCGGACGTGGGTTTCCCACTTTCATTTCAACAATAATCTTTGGAATATAGTAAGGGGCCTCCTCTCAGTGCTATATCTAACACTCCACACACACTAGAAATTGTTGTGGAGGGGGGTGTTCGTCAGTCATCTCATGCGGCCGCCACGACTTTCTCTCTTGTGCCAGTCTTTTCCTCTCGGAGTTGCACTTGGACCCTCAGTCCTCAATTACTTGCGGTATAGCTTTCAATCTCTGTCAGATTTTTGCTCTCTACATTATGCTCCAGTACCATGGAAGTTATTCCATGATGCTTTAACACATGTCCCATCTTCCTGTCCCTTCTTCTCGACAATGTTTTTCACATGTTTCTAACCTCGACAGTTCTGCGGAGAATCTCGTTATTCCTTATCAGTGAACCTGTCCGCCCCCGGTAGCTGAGTGGAGCCGGCTGGCCTCTGTAATAAAAAAACTGAGTGGAAGGATCAATAAACGAACTTGAACGGATGTCATTGTGACGTCCGCAACGACCGAACACAACGATAAAAAAAAAAAGTGGTCAGCGCGACGGACTGTCAATACTAAGGGCCGGGGTTCGATTCTCTATTCCCGGTTGGGTCAGAGTTGGGTCGGAGATTTTCTCCGCTCAGGGGCTGGGTGCTGAGTTGTCCTAATCATCATCATTTCATCCCCATCGACGCGTAAGTCGCCGAAGTGGCGTCAAATCGAAAGACTTGCACCAGGCGAGCGGTCTACCCGACGGGAGGCCCTCGTCACATGCCATTATTATTATCGATGAACGTAATTTTCAGCATCTTTCTGTAGCACCAACTCCCAAAAGCTTCGATTCTTTTCGTCTAAGATTCCTCCACTACCCATAATTCACTCTAATACTGTGTTCCGGACGTACAGACTCAGAAATTTATTTCTCAGAATGAAGTCAGTGTTTGTTACTAGAACACTTCTTTTGGCTAGGAACTCCCTCTTTTCCAGTGCTAGTCTGCTTCCTATGTCCTCCTTTCTTCGTCCGTCACGGGTTATTTTGCTTCCCCAAGTAGCAGAATTCATTCGCTTCGTGTACTTCGCGGTCACAAAATTTGTTATTATTGTTATCAGTAATCTCTTTTCTGCCACTGCTCCTCACTTTTTGTCTTTTTTGGGTTTACTCTGTCCATATTGTGTAATTAGTAGGCTACTCGCTCGGTATTCTTTCTCGCTCCCATTAAGGATACGAATATCCCCAACGAATCATTCGCCTTGAATTAAATTCCACTCTTCAAACTATCTTTTATTTCCGCCATTGCTTCGATATACAGATTGAACAGTAGCGTGAACAAGCTACATCCTTACCTTGTATCCCTTGTAATTGGAGCACTTCCTTCTTCGTCTTCCTTTCTTATTCGTCTTTCTTGTAACTTATACATATTGCATATTACTCGTCTTACATTTTAACTTACACCTATTTTTCTATGAATTTCGAAAGTGTTGCTCCATTTTAAATTGTCAAACAATTTTTCTGGATCATAGAATCCTATTCATATGCCTTGATTTTTCTTGTCTCGCTACCATTATCAAGCGCAGCATCAGGACTGCCAAACTGATCGTCACGTAACACATCCTCAGTTTTCTTCTCCATTCTGCTATATATGTTGTTCTTGTCAGCAACTTGGTTGCATGTGCTCTAAAACTAATTGTGAAATAGTTCTCACATTTACCCGCTATTGCTATATTCGGCGTTACGTTGATGATATTTTTCCGAAAGTTTGACGGTTCTGTCTCCAGTCTCTTGTCTTCCGCACACCAACTCGAACAGTCGTATGGTTACCACTACCCCTAATGATTTTAGAAATTTGAAAGGAATGCTTTACGTCCCATTTGATCACAAGTCTTCCAAAGCTCTGTTAAACTCTGATCGTAATACTGAAGTACATCGTCTGTGTCATCCATATCGACTCTCAGTTCTTCTACTTCGTCGTCAGTCACTTCCTCTACCTCGTAGAGACCTTCAACGTACTATTTCCAAGTGCCCGCTCGCTCCTCTGCTCCTCTTGCAGTTTTCAAGTCGACTCCGTTGCTTTCAGTTTCACCAATGATTGTTATGACTTTTCTAGGTACTGAATCTGTTCTTCCAACGACCATTACTCCATTTCTTCACACTTCTCATGCAATCATTTCTCCTCGGCTTCCCTGCACTTACTATTTCATTCGTTCCTTAGCGATCTATCGTGTTGTATTCCTGTCTTTTTCCTGATCATTTTTGTATTTTCTCCTTTTGTCTGTCTAGTTAAGCTTCCTATTTAATTCAATCCTAAGTGATTTATGCTGCTTTATTCCTGTGTTCTCCTAAATATTTTTGCACTTATTTTCTTAGTCTCTCATTTTAAGTATAAGGGTCAGTCAAACGAGAATGACACAAATTAGAAAAAAATAGGTAAACTGCTTATTGTTGCCGGCCGTGGTGGCCGAGCGGTTCTAGGCGCATCGGTTTGGAACCGCGTGACCGCTACGGTCGTAGGTTCGAATACTGACTCGGGCATGGATGTGTGTGATGTCCTTAGGTTAGTTAGGTTGAAGTACTTCTCTAAGATCTAGGAGACTGATGACCCCAGATGTTAAGTCGTATAGTGCTCAGAGGCATTTGAACCATTTTTTTGCTTATTGTTTAAAAAGAAATCGTCATAATTGTTCATATATTTGTCCGTGAGATGAGCCAGCCATTGTCTTCAAGGAAAAATGTTTGCAGCTACTAAGGAACCATGACCGTACCCAGGCGTGCACCCGTTCTTCGCCGGCCGGAGTAGCCGAGCGTTTCTAGGCACCACAGTCTGGAACCGCGCGACCGCTAGGTCGCTGCTCGGGCATGGATGTGTGTGATGTCCTTAGGTTAGGTTTAAGTAGTTCTACGTTCTACGGGGACTGATGCCCTCAGAAGTTAACTCCCATAGTGCTCAGAACCATTTGAACCATTTTGAACCCATTCTTCCGAAACAAATCGAAGGCCACGAAAGTCTTTCTTCAGGCCTCCAAAAACAAGGAAATCTCATGGGAAGATATGAAGACTGTAATGAAGATGTGTAAGGGCTTCCCAGCCAAACTTATGCAGCTTACTCGAAACAACCTTTCCAACATATGGGGTGCAGAATTTTCCCTTGGAAGCCCTTAGAGGTCCACCATTCACTCACGATCTCTCCCCGAGCGATTTCCACATTTTTGGAGCCCTAAAGAGAGACATTCGTGGCTGTCTATTCGCTTCGGACGCCTCGGTACAGTCAAGGTTCCGCACACAACTGCAAACATTTTTTCATGAAGGTATGACCGTCTTGTCTCACACTGGGATAAATGTATTAAGAGATATGACGGTTGCTTTTGAAATAATAAATAAGTCTTCTATCTGTCTCGTTTTCATTTGACTGCCACTTATATATTTGCCTTTCTTCAACCTATCTTCCAAGCTAAGACGTAGTGTCAGAATTGTTTCGCGTGTTCCTTCGTTTCTCCGAAACACCGAATGATTTTCCCCAAGGTAGGCTTCTATAATTTTTTTCCTATTCTTCTGTGAAGAATTCGTGTTACCATTTTGGAACCATGACTCATTAAACTGAGAGCTCGGTAGTCTTCACAAAGGTCAGCACCCGCCTTCTTTGGAATTTGCATTTTTACACGTTCCTTAAGTCTGATGGTATTTCCTCTGTCTCATATATGTTTGTCACATAGTGTGAATGTGAGGGAATGTCATCTGCTCTGCTCCAGGGGCCTCTCTCCACTTAGACCTTACAATGCTCCGTCAAATTTTTCTTGCAGAACCATATCCGCGATTTCAGCCCCATTTACTTCCTCTTCCCTTTCTATATCTACACTCCTGGAAATTGAAATAAGAACACCGTGAATTCATTGTCCCAGGAAGGGGAAACTTTATTGACACATTCCTGGGGTCAGATACATCACATGATCACACTGACAGAACCACAGGCACATAGACACAGGCAACAGAGCATGCACAATGTCGGCACTAGTACAGTGTATATCCACCTTTCACAGCAATGCAGGCTGCTATTCTCCCATGGAGACGATCGTAAAGATGCTGGATGTAGTCCTGTGGAACGGCTTGCCATTCCATTTCCACCTGGCGCCTCAGTTGGACCAGCTTTCGTGCTGGACGTGCAGACCGCGTGAGACGACGCTTCATCCAGTCCCAAACATGCTCAATGGGGGACAGATCCGGAGATCTTGCTGGCCAGGGTAGTTGACTTACACCTTCTAGAGCACGTTGGGTGGCACGGGATACATGCGGATGTGCATTGTCCTGTTGGAACAGCAAGTTCCCTTGCCGGTCTAGGAATGGTAGTACGATGGGTTCGATGACGGTTTGGATGTACCATGCACTATTCAGTGCCCCTCGACGATCACCAGAGGTGTACGGCCAGTGTAGGAGATCGCTCCCCACACCATGATGCCGGGTGTTGGCCCTGTGTGCCTCGGTCGTATGCAGTCCTGATTGTGGCGCTCACCTGCACGGCGCCAAACACGCATACGACCATCATTGGCACCAAGGCAGAAGCGACTCTCATCGCTGAAGACGACACGTCTCCATTCGTCCCTCCATTCACGCCTGTCGCGACACCACTGGAGGCGGGCTGCACGATGTTGGGGCGTGAGCGGAAGACGGCCTAACGGTGTGCGGGACCGTAGCCCAGCTTCATGGAGACGGTTGCGAATGGTCCTCGCCGATACCCCAGGAGCAACAGTGTCCCTAATTTGCTGGGAAGTGGCGGTGCGGTCCCCTACGGCACTGCGTAGAATCCTACGGTCTTGGCGTGCATCCGTGCGTCGCTGCAGTCCGGTCCCAGGTCGACGGGCAAGTGCACCTTCCGCCGACCACTGGCGACAACATCGATGTACTGTGAGACCTCACGCCCCACGTGTTGAGCAATTCGGCGGTACGTCCACCCGGCCTCCCGCATGCCCACTATACGCCCTCGCTCAACGTCCGTCAACTGCACATACGGTTCACGTCCACGCTGTCGCGGCATGCTACCAATGTAAAGACTGCGATGGAGCTCCGTATGCCACGGCAAACTGGCTGACACTGACGGCGGCGGTGCACAAATGCTGCGCAACTAGCGCCATTCGACGGCCAACACCGCGGTTCCTGGTGTGTGCGCTGTGCCGTGCGTGTGATCATTGCTTGTACAGCCCTCTCGCAGTGTCCGGAGCAAGTATGGTGGGTCTGACACACCGGTGTCAACGTGTTCTTTTTTCCATTTCCAGGAGTGTATATTAACGTCGAGGTTGTTATGCTCCTGTAGAGCCTCTCTACATTGCTTCGTCCTCATATCTTTCCCTTTTTTGCGTAGTACTGACTTCCCACCTGAGCTCTTGATGTTAATATGGCTGCTTATTTTTTCTCTAAAGTTCTCTCTTTAATTTTCCTGTGAACATAATCTAAGTTTCCCTTAGTCATGCTTGTTTTTATAGCGTCATATTTGTCCTCTAGCCAGTCTTGCTTAGCTATTGTGCATTTCCTGTAAATATCATTTTTTAGATGTCTATTCCCTTTCACTTGCTTTGTGTGCTGCATTTTTATATTTTATCCTAACATCCATTAAATTCTGCATTGCTGTGTTATTCAAGGATTTTTACCAAGACTTGCCTTTTTACCCATGACATCGTCTGCTGCCTTCATTACATGTCTCAAAGCTACCCATTGGTTCTCTACTGTATTCCTTTCACCTGTTTGAGCTCAGTATAGCCTATTGCTCACTCTGTACCTTTCAACAATCTCTGGTTCTTCAGTTTATCCTCGGCCCATCTCTGTAAATCCATACGTTTTAGCAGTTCCTTGAGTTTTAATCTGCATTTCATAACCAATAAATCACGGACAGAGTCTACTCCCGGAAGTATCTTACAGTTTAAAATCTGGTTTGGAAATCTCTGTTTTACTGTTGCGTAACAGATCTCAAATCTTCCAGTGCCCCCAGGACTCTTCCGCATACACAACATTCTTTCATGAACCTTAAACCAAGTGTTATGAATTATTAAATTACGCTATGTGCAAAATTCTACCACGCAGCTTCCTCTTTCATTCCATTACCGAAATACATGTTCTGGTGCTATATAACCTTTCCTTTATTTTTCTGTTATCGAATCCCAGTCACCCGTAACAATCAAATTTTGGTCTCCCTCTACAGGATGAATAATGCCCCTTATCTCATCACCTTCATCTGCAGAGCTAGTATGCATGTAAACTTATACTAATGTTGTATGTGCTGTTTCATGTCTATTTTGGCTACGATAAAGCTCTTGCTATGCTATTCATATTAGCTTAACTGCAACCCTGTTTTCTTATTCAGTATTAGGCCTATTCCTGCATAACCTTATACAGTCGATGCCGGACTGTTGTAAGGTACTGTGGCTATTTAATGTTTTGAGAGATATAATCTCATCTTCAAGTGGGCCAATGATATTGTGTTGCATATTCACTAGCTTGATGAAGCTAGTTGTTTGTTGTACTTTAATTTTGCTACAAAACATATAATAAGCATTTGCGAAAGTCTTTCAAATGGTAGAGAACATCAATTAGTCGTTCTTTTCTTCCAGGTTTTATTTGGCAAATCTAGATTTCAGATAGTGCCTAGACATTATCAGTGCACTATTTCAAAGTATCAATGAATGTTCTACTGCATCAGACCCCTGCTGTATGGGCTTCTGTCACAGTTCTTTTAGAAATATATATTTTCCTAATAAAACCTGCAAGGAAATATGACTGACTGCTGTGATCTATCTTTTGAACGTCATATTACAGCCAGTGAGTATACTCACATTCCTAATGGAAGGTATCCTGATACATTAACAAATCTGAATGATATTCTTTAATATTAAATTCCAAGAAAGAAAAAGCAAAACTATTTAATAATGGGTTATTCATTATGTTTTACCTTCAGTAACAAAATATGGCGAATATAAAATAAAGATTTATGTAAAACAACTTTATAAAGGAAAAAATAAATCATCTAAAAGATCTCAGTGCAACTAAAGATAGTTATATAAACAAGTCAAATAAAACATGATAGAAGTATAGCAATTTTATGTGAAAAATAAATAAATAAACAGTTTATTACCATATGTTGTTCCTCAAGCAACTGATGAAAATTTAAAATCTACTTATGTTATTTTAAGGTTACTATTATAGTTATGACAACTACATTATTCAAACACCATTTAAAAATGTTCAAAAACAAATTAATATAATAAATATTATTAGGAATAGACATCCCAGTTGTGAAAAACTTTTAAGAATTAACTCTCTACAAAATTCGGTGAAGATATATCAATGAATTAAAGAAACTTAAACATGAAACTAAAGTTCCAAATACTTTTTCGTAATTAATTTTTAAATAACACTCATATACAGCTAATAAACATGTTAATTAACTCAAATGTAAAACTTTTAAATAATTCTGACATTGAATTATTTTTGTTAACCTTTATTTGAATATTAAAATATTCTCTATCTTCTTTAATAAGACATTAAGAATAATGAATATTATATTCAATAACAAACACATTTAAATTTTCAATAGCTAACTCCATTCATATACAAAGGTTTTTACTAACATTTAAGATAATTACATTAATTTTTTTTAAACAACTTATCTATGAATTATCAAAAACCCAACATATGTGGAAAATGCGTTTTCAATGGTTCCTGTACATAAAAATTTCCTTTTAATCCTTTACCATTTAAATATTGTAATTTATTTTCATTGGATTAGAATGAATAACATCATCAATTTGAAAAAATTCAGTTGACCAAAAAGCTGTATATCCTTTTTCGAAAATACCTTATAATTCACTTATTTTTACTTTATCACCAATTTTCTATACCACATTAGTATCTACCAAATTTGTTATAAACAGTTTCCAATAATTCTTTTAATTTACATGTTTTGGTTAATTTTTATCATTGAGTTGTTACAGCACAGAGTAGTATGGGTTCTAAGTTATAAAATTTTTAATGGACTTCAACCATCTTGACATAAGACAAGCTGGTTATGCCATGATTAGTGGCGGACCAGGAAGCACAGAGATGCAAGATAGACTAGCAGCACAGGCTGCAACTCTGCAGTAACTGAGTGAGAGACAGCACACACAGCAGGAAAACAGAGAAGACTGACTAAGCAAAATAAAACACACACTCGTTCACATGGCGGAATGCTGCAATAAGCAATAGCCACAACCAGGGAAAACACTCATAGACCAATTTAACTAGGTTCTAAGAGAGAATTAAAGTAAGGGTAGCAGAATAACAAGGCCACATGTGGCCAATGTTAGTAAATGGCATGTCACAGAACTATGAAGAGCTCATTAAATACTGGAGTCCCAGCTTCAAGTTAGAGAAGGGTTCAGTTCAATGGGAATGACGGAGTCCATATTGATGACATTCTGTTACATGACCATGTTGTTTTAGTATGTCTTGTCTGAGATCAACCAGTACAGTACCAGCCAATCATATATTGCTGCAGGCTAAACTCCACTAATGAACTTCATGCTGACTCACACCAACCACTACTGATGGGAGAGCCGATGAATTAACAGCAGCAGTGCAGTACAAGGTGCTGTAGTCTCTGAGTGTGTGACAGAAGATGATGACCAGACCTGCAGTACTGGATTCAACACCTGTCACCTATAACAACTCATAGATGGGGTTGTCCAGGGAAGAAGAGGCACAGAGTGGGATGGTGTACACACCCTCAGCCAGTAGCAGCATCCATGCTGTACCAGTTTGGGCTAAGCATCTGTATCAAAGCAAGAGGAACGATGTCTCACTAGGATGCAGGTGCATGGACTAGAGGCAAGGCAGGAGACAACTACAGCCAACAGTGTACCAGCCTTCGTAAAGTTGTCATAATAAATGATTCACTGAATAATTAACTTTTCTTAGCACCAAAAGTGCTTCCAGATGGTTCCTGACATTGTTCAGAGGTGCCATCTGCTTGGCCCCTGTTTAGAATGTTTTGTGTTATTACATTCATCAAGATTTTTAACTAAATCAACCCATTTACATTTTCCTTCAAATCTTTACCACATATTTTCTTTTAATGTTCTATTAAATTATTCAGCAACAGATGCTTTTAATTCACTAAAAGCTGAATAATGATTAATATTTAATTTTTTTCGTTAATTCTTGTAATTCTTTGTTGTAATATTCTTAACCATTAACTGGAGTAAATTTTTTTAGTTTTCTGAATTCGAATATTGTTTCAAAAGTGTCAACTATATTATTACCTGTTTCATCTTTAACTGGAATAGCCTAAGCAAATTTTGGAAAACTTCTATAACAGTTAATAAACTATTTGCTTCATTTATTTTTGAAATTCCTTTTAACTTCCAAGAGCCCATTTTGACTAAATCAGCATACCATAAATCATTTTTACCAAAAGAAATAATATTTATTCTTTTAAAATTATTTCTCATTGGTGCATGTATTCATTAATAATTTGTTCATGAATACTTAATTAATTAACTACAAACTTTTTTAACAAATTAACTTTTTTTGTTTACATATTGAGCAAATACCTTCAAATCTTTGTTTTACAATTTTAGTTGTTACTCTATGAGAATTATGTATTTCAGTAAACTTTTTACACTTCAAACTGTAGATATCATTATGATTCTAAATTTACTTAGAATAAAAATAATTTAACTATTTCAACAAATATAATTAACTTTACAACAATTGAAGCAGTTTTAACTGTACCTTTTAATTTTATTGTTAGAAAATTTGATTTGTGAATTTTTTTATTGATTGGAAAAATTAGTTATTTGTAAAGTTTGTCAAAAACATCAATAGATCAAATTCGTTAGTTGTAAAATCTCTGTTTATATTTTAACTAACAACATCAACCTTTTTAAGAATAAAATCATATTCAATGAAATTGTGCATTTTTTATTTGCCTCCAGTCAAAAATATGATTTCAATTATTTGTTTATCATGTATGTTATCCTCGCGATATGCTTAAATCGCTTAAAAGTATGAAATAATCTGAAAAAGCTTTTACTTTTTGCCTTTTTTGTAAAGGCATTACTTTAGTTTTATTAAGTTGACTAATCTTTTCATTAAAATCCATTTAATTGGCATAATTATTTAACTGTGTTAAAATGCTTGTATGTTCAGGTTTTGTAGCTTATTCTTTTTCAAAGTATTGCTTAGAAAAAGCAGTTTATTGTGAATAGCAGAGTCATCATGTAGATGTAGGTGTGGAACCATGTACTGGTTCTTTTATATCTACTATTCTTCTACCTTTAAAACCAACACAACCTTTAGTTTGTAACGGTAATGCAGACTGCCTTAAATGTCAATTGATACTAATGGATACTAATGTTGAACTTCTGCAAGGAATTATATTTTTACTTGTCCAAAACAATGCTGTTACAATAATATCACCAAATGTAGCATTGGAGGCCCATACATACTGTTCTTAATCTCCTCTGGCCTCAAAACTCCAAGACCATATGCAACAATGACCCACTGCTGCTAGCAAGATCTTTCCACAGCATTACTAAGCCAGACTCCTTACCTGGTGCAAAGAACGAGTTTGCACTTGGCGCCAATCACACCTCATGCACTCCTCCAGGTTCCTTCCATAGTTGTGGGGCTTCCCCACATCTTTTACATTCAACAATATGTTCTCTAACTATGGACTAAGTCATTTGCAGTGCATTATATAACAATCATTCCACTAGTTATTTAAATCCACAAGCATAGTTTAAACAACTTCATTCAAAAAGCTAACATAACTGAAATATGTATACATAGGCAAAGAATTGCTGTGACGGGTTCAATACTCTAATAAGCAACACTACAAATTGACACAGAAATGTAAATACAGATACGAAACTGGTCGAAAATAGGTGTCACATGTGCCCCATGATTAACTGATACTTTCTGTTAGAGATACATCAATGAAACATCAGTAACACCTAAACAGTGCCGAGCAGACAAAAAAGTAATCAATCCAACTACAGTTGGGCATAAAAATACTTGTCACAAACACAGTAAAACACTATAAACTTTGTACAAAACATAAGCATCATTATTCAATTCTGTACACCTATCATAATTGACTCCCATTTTGCAGTAAGTTGAGTAGAAATAAAAATTTTCTGTATTGCCACGAATGTAGCATGTTGTAAAGAATTAAAAATGTGGGTAGACTTATGCAAGTATACTACTGACAATATGACAAGAAAAGAACATGTAAAACATCCTATAGCATAATTTTGAAGTTCTAAGTAGGAAGCCTCCAATAGCAGTCTATTCTTTGATATTTACATAAACTGAACCTAGTAGTCTTTTCTAACTGCCCTTGTTTGAAACAGAAAGTCCTTTTTGAAAATCGTAGCATAATACATACAATTCTAACCAAGACATTAATCAAATAATTTTGCTGCCGGCAATAGTATGTGACAGTCTATGTTTACAAACATTTCAACAGTAAGTATACACTATACACTAGACATTTGACTGGCCACTTTGGTTGTCTACTTCAGCCATAATTTATACCCGTTTTTGGCAAGTCTTTTATGCTGCTCACTCTGTACTTAAGGCAGCTCACGTTTCTTTTCAATGTGGCAACATTTGCCTTTAGCCATTTCAGTACAGAGATTCACATGTTTTACAACAATTTTTAGAACCTGATACTTAACAAGAAAGTGTCAGCAATTTTACGTAGGTATCAACATTTTCATAAAGACATAAATTACAGTTAAATTCAGGTTAGTAGCCTCATATATATACATATATATATATATATATATATATATATATATATATATATATATATATATATATATGTATATGTATATATATATATATATATGACTCAATGCCCATTCGTCTCAAGGCCATTATTAAGGCCAGAGGTGTTTTTTCTGGGTACTGATTTCTTAGGATCTGTGCACCCAAATTGCGTGAAAATGTAATCACATGCCAGTTCGAGTATATAGTTGTGGTCTTCAGTCCTGAGACTGGTTTGATGCAGCTCTCCATGCTACTCTATCCTATGCAAGCCTCTTCATCTCCCAGTACCCACTGCAACCTACATACTTCTGAATCTGCTTAGTGTAGTCATCTCTTGGTCTCCCTCTACGATTTTTACCCTCCACACTGCCCTCGAATACTAAATTTGTGATCCCTTGATGCCTCAGAACATGTCCTACCAACCGATCCCTTCTTCTGGTCAAGTTGTGCCCAATCCTATTCAATACTTCCTCCTTAGTTATGTGATCTACCCATCTAATCTTCAGCATTCTTCTGTAGCACCACATTTCAAAAGCTTATATTCTCTTCTTTTCCAAACTATTTATCGTCCATGTTTCACTTCCATACATGGCCACACTCCATACAAATACTTTCAGAAATGTCTTCCTGACATATATACTCTATGTTAACAAATTTCCAGTCTACATATTATATCCTCTCTATTTCCACCATCATCAGTTATTTTGCTCCCCAAATAGCAAAATTCTTTACTACTTTAAGTGTCTCATTTCCTAATCTGATTCCCTCAGCATAACCCGACTTAATTCGACTACATTCCATTATCCTCATTTTGCTTTTGTTGATGTTCATCTTATTTCCTCCTTTCAAGACACTATCCATTCCGTTCAATTGCTCTTCCAAGTCCTTTGCTGTCTCTGACAGAATTACGATGTTATCGGCGAACCTTTGATTTTTTATTTCTTCTCCATGGATTTTAATACCTACTCCAAATTTTACTTTTGTTTCCTTTACTGCTTGCTCAATATAGAGATTGAATAACATCGGGGAGAGACTACAACCCTGTCTCACTCCCTTCTCGACCACTGATTCCCTTTCATGTCCCTCGACTCTTATAACTGTCATCTGGTTTCTCTACAAATTGTAAATATCCTTTCGCTCCCTGTATTTTACCCCTGCCACCTTCAGAATTTGAAAGAGATTATTCCAGTCAACATTGTCAAAAGCTTTCTCTAAGTCTACAAATGCTAGAAACGTAGGTTTGATTTTCCTTAATCTAGCTTCTAAGATAAGTCGTAGGGTCAGTATTGCCTCACGTGTTCCAACATTTCTACGGAATCCAAACTGATCTTCCCCGAGGTCGGCTTCCACTAGTTTTTCCATTCATTTGTAAAGAATTCGCGTTAGTATTTTGCAGCTGTGACTTATTAAACTGATTGTTCCATTGCTAATAACACCAGTACTGTCTCGTGTTTTACATTCAAGGTCAGAAATTTTTCCTTGCATTTGTAAGTGTTTTGACCATTTCTATTTGCATTCAGCAACTTGTTCACTTAAAACTTTTTTACTATCTGAAACTGTTCTTCCCAAATGTGAGATTTCGTTCTTGCACTCGCTTCTGTTTCAGTTTTCAGATGGAAAGTTTTTTTGTCAGTGTGAAAGGTTCTATTTTTTCCTGGGTCCTTATGATTTCAGCATCGAAACTTTCATTCTAATCAATAATTGGTCCTGGCATATTAGCCATGTTTTCATTTATGGAATTAATTACATTTTTCATTTCAGTGACAGCAGAACTTAAAGCACCAACGTTTTGGTCTACATGTTCAATCTATTGACTGATTTTTGTGTTACAAAACTTCATTTGACATTTGAGATCGCTAACCTGTCTTTTAAGCTGGCTTTCAAGATTGCTACCTTGGGCAGCAATTCGGTTGCAGAAACACTCATTTGTGTTTTCATTTCATCAGACAATATTTTCAATAGTCAAACATATTCATTGTCTACTTTCTTGTTATGTTGAATCTTCGTGCTCTGACTCCACCTCATATGCCTCTTTCGGTTCTTTCTTTATTTGTGGTGAATCAAACATATAGACTGATTCGTTCACATAACCACTATCATCTACAAAGTCCTCATCATTTGCGTCCTCTATTTTTTCTTGTTTGATTTGGGACAATCTTAACATCTTGATCTGTTCATTTACTGCTTGCATGAACTACTACTACTGCAGGCAGCTTTCCCATGGCTTACAGCACTGTTTGTTTCATTGACTTGTTGTAGTTACTGTATTCACACTTTTGTCCACTCTGAATGAATATTGCAATTTACTTTTATATGAAGCATCTACTGTTGCTCACTGTACTGGACGTGATTGCACCTTTGCGCCACTGGACATTCACTGCTTGAACCACACTAGCTTTTCACTAGATACTTATTTTTATTTCATGATCAGAAACATCAAATGTCCTGTCATACAGCACCAAATGTAACTGTAACACCAACCACCTTAAAAAGCAATCGATGCTAAAGTTAAACCGCTGCAAGTAATTATATTTTTGCAGGGTCAAAATCCATGCCATGATAATAGTGTTTTCAAATGCTGCACCTGCTCTTAAGCTGCTCTGGCGTCAAAATTCCAGGAATATGGGCCATAATCATCTGCTAGTGTGGGGCTCCCCACATTTTTGCATTCAGCTCTATGTTCCCTAACTATGCACCAAGTCATTTGCAATACATTATATAAAAATCATTCCAGTAGTTATTCAAATCCACAAGCGCAGTTTAAAGAACAATGTTGAAAAAGTTCACATAACTGAATTATGTATAAAAAGTCAAGAGTTTTCGTGAAAGATCCAACACTCACCATAAGCAGCACTACAAATTGACATAGAAATATCGGTAAAGATACAAAAGGGGTCGAAAAAGGTTTTATAAGTTGCTTCAAAAATGTTATGTAATTTCTTATGAAATATTTAAAATATATTTTCTATTTTTGGAGTAATATTCCTTCTACATTAAATACTTTCACTGATGCTAATTCATGTTTTAAATTATCTATTACTTTATTTATTTATCTTATTTCCAAAATGAATGTATATAATATAAAATATCATTAAACTTATAATTCATACATAATACTTCTAAAACAAATAGACATCTACATACATACTCCACAATCCACCATACGATGGGTGGCTGGGGGTACCTCGTAACACAACTAGCGTCTTCTCTCCCTGTTCCACTCCCAAACACAACGAGAGAAAAATGACTGCCTATATGCCTCTGTACAAGCCCTAATCTCTCTTATCTTATCTTTGTGATATTTTCGCAGAAGACATACGGTTGCAAATACATTCATGAAAATCTTGTATGCTTTTGATGTTATAATATAAAACAATTTTTCCTAAATATTTTACTACATGTGTTGGTATATTTTCTCCAAATGAATCAAAAACAAATTTTGTATTTTCATTCTTATAATAAAAAACCCAACAGGATCAGATGTATCTAAAATTACTATTCAAGTTTCAAAATTTTTTGGTTTATGAGGTAATCAGTCATAAAAACACTCAACGATATTTATTTTTAATTGTTTAACAAATTTTTATGTCAAAATTAGATAAAAGATTATCATACTCTTTATA